>NW_006921591.1:8823362-8863570 GCF_000298275.1 Orycteropus afer afer
TCTCCTGCTCTTCTGGCCTGCTTCTTTGGGTGTCCCTGAGTTTCCCCTCCTCACCTAATCCCTTCGGCTGATTGCTCTTCTCTCTGGCTTCCTGGCTTTTAATCCCTTTTCTCCTGCTCTTCCAGCCTGCTACTTTGGGCGTCCCTGAGTTGTCTCTCCTCACCTGTAACCCTGGGCTGACAATAAATGGGATCACGATAAATGAAGAAAAGATAGCATTGAACATAGTGTTAGCTCCAACTCACAGCCACCCTATTTATAACTGAACTAAACACTTCTCAGTCATGCATGATCCTCACAGTCCTTGTTATATTTGAGCCCATCGTTAAAACCTCTATGACAATTCATCTTTTTGAGGGTCTTTCTCTTTTTTGCTGACCCTCCACTTTGCCAATCATGATATCCTTCTCCAGAGAGTTGATCTCTTCCCACTACATGACCAAAGGAGTGAGATGAATTCTGGCCATTTTCACTTCTAAGGAACATTCTTAGAAGAGTTTTGATTCTAACATTCTTAGAAGTGAAAATGGCCAGAATTCATCTCACCTCCTTTGGTCATGTTGTGGGAAGAGATCAATTCTCTGGAGAAGGGTATCATGATTGGTAAAGTGGAGGGTCAGCAAAAAAGAGAAAGACCCTGAAAAAGATGAATTGTCATAGAGGTTTTAACGATGGGCTCACTTCTAAGGAACATTCTAGGAGCTCTGGTAGCATAGTGGCTAAGGCACTTGACTGCTAACCAGAAGGCAGGTGGTTCAAACCCACCAGCCACTCCTCGGAAGGAAGGTTGGGCAATCCTACTTCCGTAGTGATACTGCCTCGGAAACCCAAGGAGGGGTCACTATGAGTCGGGGCCGACTCGACGGCAAACATCAACAACAACAATGAACATTCTGGCTGTACTTCTTCCAGGACAGATTTGTTCATTCTTTTGGCAGTTCATGGTGTTTTCATTATTTTTTGCCAACACCACAATTCAAATGCATTAACGCTTCTTTATTCTTTCTTATTCATTATCCAGCTTTCACGTGCATAGGCTATTGGAAATTCTATGTCTTGGGATAGGTGCACTTTAGTCTTCAAAGTGATGTATTTGATTTTCAATACTTTATAGACATCTTTTGCAGCAGATTTCCCCAGTGCAACATGTTGTCTGATTTCTTGATTGATGCTACAATTGCTGTTGATTATGGATCCAAGTAAAAAGAAATATTTGGCAACTTCAAACTTTTTCCCACTTATCGTGATGCTGCTTATTAGTACCAAAAAACCAAACTCACTGTCATTTAGTCAATTCTGACTCATAGCAACCCATTTGGGTTTCCAAGGCAGTAAATCTTTACAGAAGCACATTGTTCACTCTTCCCTCCACAGAGTGACTGGTGGGTTTGAACTGCCAACTTTCTAAGTAAAATAAAATCTTTGACAATTTCAGTCTTTTTCCTGTTTATCGTGATGCTATTTATTAGTACATTTGCGAGTATTTTCGATGTTTTTTTACATTGATGTGTAACTCATAGTAAAGACTGTAGTCTTTGATCTTCATCAGTAAGTGCTTCAAGTCATCTTCACTTTCAGTAAGCAAGATTGTGTCATCTGCACATTGCAGGTTGTTTGTTTGTTTTCTTTTGTTTTTAATACCAGTCTCTTCACCCAAATCAATACTTATCTCTACCTATATAACAGTGTTCCCTCCACCCTCCTCCCACCCCTGGTAACCAAAAAAGAAAATTTCCTTCTATATATAAACTTTTCCTTGATGTTTACAATAATGAACTAATACAATATTTGTCCTTCTATGATTGACTTACTTCACCCAGCATAATGTCCTCCAAGTTATGTGGTGTTTTTCAGATTCTCTGTTATTCTTTATTGTTGCATCGTATTCTATTGTGTGTATGTACCATAGTTTGGCAATTAATTCTTCACTTGATGGTCACCTAGGTTGTTTCCATCTTTTGGCTATTTTAAATAGCGTTGCGATGAACATGGGTGTGCATATGTCTGTTCTTATCATGGCTCTCACTTCTTTAGGATATATACCTAGTAATGGAATGGCTGGGTCAAATGGTATTTCTAATTCCAACTTTTGAAGGAATCACCATACTGCTTTCCACAGTGGTTGTACCATTTTACAGTCCCACCAACAGTGTATGCGAGTCCCAATCTCTCCACATCTTCACTAGCATTTGTTATTTTCTGTCTTGTTGAACTTTGTTACTAGTGCTGGAGCAAGAACATATGTCATTGTTGTTTTGATTTGCATCTCTCTAATGGCTAATGATTGTGAGCATTTCTTCATATGAATATCCTCTTTGGTGAAGTGTTTATTCTTGTCTTCTGCCCATTTTTGGATTGGAATATTTGTCTTTTGTTATTGAGTTTTTGGAGTTTTCTATAAATTCTAGACATAAATTCCTTGTCATATATGCCAGTGCCAAATATTTTTTCCCAGTCTGTAGGTTCTCTTTTGGAGAAGACTTTGGAAGCACATAAAAATTTAATTTTTAGAAGTTTCCATTCATCTAGTTTATCTTCTGCTGTTTGTGCATTTTGGGTTATACTTGATAGTCTATTTATGCCATAAATAAGGACCCCTAAATTTGTCCCTAGTTTTTTCTTGAGTAACTTCATAGTTTTAGGATTCACAGTCAAGTCTTTGATCCACCTTGAGTTAGATTTTGTGTGTGATGTGAGATACAGATCTTTTTTCAGTTTTCAGCAAATGGATATCCAGTTTTCCCAGCACCATTTATTAAACAAACATTCTCTTCCTCATTTAATGAATTTTGGACCTTTGCCAAATATCAGCTGACCATAGGTCGATAGATCTATTTCTGGGTTATCAATTCCATTCCATTGGTCTATGTGTCTTTCATTGTACCAATACCAAGCAGTTTTGACTACTATGGCTGTATAGTAGGTCTTGTGATCTGGCAGTTTGAGACCTTCTACTTTGTTCTTCTTCTTCAATAGTACTTTGCTTATCTGAGGTGTCTTTCTTTCCATATAAAGTTAGTGATTGTTTTTTCCATATCCTTAAAAAATGTTGATGGGATCTGGATTGGGATTTCATTGAATATATAGGTTTCTTTGGGTAGAATTGACTTTTATATAATATTCAATCTTCCTATCCACAAGCATGATATTTTTTTCTATTTATGTAGATCTCTTATGGTTTCTTGAAGTAGTTTTTTATAGTTTTCCTTGTACAGGTCTTTTGTGTCCCTGGTAAGATTTATTCCCAAGTATTTTATTTTCTGGTAGCTATTGTAAATAGTATTGATTTCCTTATTTGTTTTTCAGCAATCTCTTTGTTGATGTAGAATAATCCAACTGATTTTGGGATGTTGATCTTTTATCCTGCCACGATGCTAAATCTCTCAATTAGTTCCAGTAGATTTTTGACTGAGTCTCTTGGTTTTTCTAGGTATTGTTGTTGTTGTTATGTACCGTCGAGTCAGCCCTAAGTCATAGTGACCCCTCCTTGGGTTTCCGAGGCAGTAGCACTATGGAAGTAGGATTGCCCAACTTCCTTTTGAGGAGTGACTGGTGGATTTGAACCGCCAGCCTTCTGGTTAGCAGTCAAGTGCCTTAGCCACTACGCTACCTCATATTATCAGCAAACAGGGATAGTTTAACTTCTTCCTTACCAATTTGGAGAAGTTTGATTTCCCTTTCTTTCCTTATTGCCCTTGCTAGGACTTCCAGTACAATATTGAATAGAAGAGGTGATAGAGGGCATCCTTCTCTGGTTCTGGTTTGCAAGGGGAATGGTTTCATTCTCCCTGAGTTAGGAAAAATGTTGGCTGCTGGTTTTGCATGTATGCCCTTTATTATGTTGAGGAATGTCCCTTCTATTTCTATTTTGCTGAGAGTTTTGATTGCAAATGGGCGTTAGATTTTATCAAATGCCTTTTCTGCATCAATTAATATGATCAGGTGTTTCTTTTCCTTGGTTTTATTTATGTAGTGGATGGTGTTGATTGTTTTTCTAATGTTGAACCATTCTTGCATACCTGATATGAACTCCACTTGGTCCAATGAATGATTTTCTTGATATGTTGTTGATATGAAAACACAAAATACCAAAATATTTAGGATACAGCAAAAGCAGGGATCAGAGACCAATTTATAGCAATAATTGCGCAGAAAAAAAGAGGAAAGAGCCAAAATCAACACTTTAAACCAACATCCCCAGCAATCAGAAAAAGAGCAGCAAGAAAAGCCTACAGTCACCAGAAGAAAGGAAATAATAAAGATTCGAGCAGATATCAATGAAACAGAAAAGAGAAAGACAATAGAGAAAACCAACAAGACTACAAGTTGTTTTTTTAAAAAAATATTAATAAAATTGACAAACCACTGGCAAATCTAACAAAGGAAAGAGGGAGAGAATACAAATAACACTAATAAGAAATGAAATGGGCAACATCACAAAAGAACCAAGTGAAATATAAAGGATAATATGAGGGTACTATGAAGAACTGTACTCCAACAAATTGTAAAATCTGAAAGAAATGGACAGATTTCTAGAAACACACCACTTACCTAAACTAACAGACTGATGTGCAAAAGTTGAACAGATCCATAACAATAGAAGAAATTGAACAGGTCATCAACAAATTACCAACAAAAAAAGTCCTAGCCCAGACAGTTTCACCAGAGAATTCTATCAAACATTCAGAGAAGAACTGACACCATTTCTACTTAAACAAATTCCAAAATATAGAAAAGGATTGACTCCCCACTAACTCATTTTATGAAGCAAGCATAACCTTGATACCAAAACCAGGCAAAGACATTACTCAAAAAGAAAACTACAGACCATTATCCCTCATAAATACAGCTGCAAAAATCTTCAACAAAATCCTAGCTTGCAGACATTGCAGGTTGGTAATGGGTCTTTCTCCAGTTCTGATGCTACATTCTTCTTCATATAGCTGAGCTTCAGGGATGATTTTCTCAGCATACAGATTGAATTAGTATGGTGAAAATATGCAACCCTGATGTACACCCTTCCTGATTCCAAATAATGCTATATCTCCTTGTTCTGTTTGAATAACAGCCTCCTTGTCTATGTACATGTTCCTCATGGGCACAATTAAGTGTTCCTGAATTCCCATTCTTCTCAATGTTATTTATAATTTGTTATGATCCACACAGTCAAATGCCTTTGCACACTCAGTAAAACGCCTTTGCACACTCAGTAAAACACAAGTAAACATCTCTCTTGTATTCTTTAGTTTCAGCCAAGATCCATCTGACATAAGCAATTGTCATCTCTTGTTCCACATCCTTTTCTGAATTCATCTTCCATTTCTGGAAGTTCCTGGTCAATATAGTGTTGCAACTGTACTTACTTACTGCTTAGCTTTTTTTAAACAACAAAGTTCATTGGAGATCATTTGGGGAGCTGACAATCGACTATATCATTGAAGACATTGTATGTCAGAAAGTGTTTAGCAGTTAACCTTTGACGGTCGCTACACATCTCATCACCTTTATTTAAATAATAACATTTTTATAGCTATAGTCATTTCATCTTCTTTTTTTCATCACATGAATTAAGTGACTGACATTTAAGTATGGTAAATGATTATTCAACACTGATATGTGTAATTAAGAACAGAGCTAGAGATTGAAAGGAAGTTTTAAAACTTTCCAACTATTAATCATTTCATTTCATGAATATAATGCTTGGCTTTGAGAAATTCAAAATATTTCTTGATAAATTATAAGGCTCAGAAAATTTATCTATGAAATTCTAGATTTTAGATGAGGCATTTTTAAAATGATAGTCTGGGTAAAATATTACCAAAATGCAATTAATTTACTTTAGAGACATGCATATAATTCTGTAGTAGAATATTGTAAATTTATTTTAGTAAGAATTGCTTAAAATTTTTGTTAAAGTTGTATATGCTTGGCCCGTCATTGACCTATAAAAATTAAAGTTTTATAGGAAATGCCTGAAATTTTACATTTTTCCCAACTTGTAATATGTTTCTTGATATAAAGAAGGGAGGGAAATAATGCAGTCTACATCAGGACCTCTCTGCCATGTCTTTACTTTAGAATCACCTAGGCTGTACCAAGGAGGGGTCGCTATGAGTCGGGTTTGACTTGACAGCACATAACAACAACAACAACAGGCTGTACCTTGTTGTTGTTGTCTTGTGTCACTGAGTTGATTCCAATATAT
This sequence comes from Orycteropus afer afer, assembly GCF_000298275.1. Taxonomy (NCBI): domain Eukaryota; kingdom Metazoa; phylum Chordata; class Mammalia; order Tubulidentata; family Orycteropodidae; genus Orycteropus; species Orycteropus afer. The sequence goes on from NW_006921591.1 coordinate 8,829,568, forward strand.
GGCAACTCTATGTGTTACAGAATAGAGCTACTCCATAGATTTCCAAGCACTTTCTTCCAATGTGCTGCTAGGTGGGTTTGAACTGCCACATTTTTGGTTATCAGCCAAGAGCAAATTGCTTGTACCCAGGGACCTTGGAATATGCCTTTGGCCAATTAAATTAAAGTCTTTTGGACAGACACCCAAAAATGTATTTTTAGATAGTTCCCCAGATTATGTTAATGTATATCAAATCAGAGTTTTCCCTAATGTGAGTACACATTTTGGTAAAATGGAAATTTTGCTTCAGTGGATATGGAATGAGGCCTAAAATTCTGTACTTCTAATAAGTTTTCAGGTGATGCTGATGATGCTATTCTGCATACCACACAAAAAGCAGAAATAAATTAGAAGAGTGATTCTCTAAGTGTGTTCCCCAGAGTAGCAGCATCAGCATCACCTGGGAACTTGTTAGAAATACAAATTCTTGGTCCTTGTATAACAATAAGGTATACCAGACACCTTTGTAGGGCCCACTGATCTGTGTTTTAATAAGCATCCCATTGATGCTGATGCATACTCATGTTTGAAAACCATTAGATTAGAATACCCAGTTTTTAAAACATCAATGAATAAGTATTTAAAGCCTATTATTTGCACACATCATAGTAGAATATGTCCTCTATCTAAATGGAGAGGATGGGCCAATATATTTTAAGTAGAGAAGATTTTGCCTTTATCACATGCCTCCATACCCTCACAGCAACAACAGATTCACTACTATTTCATTCATTGAGATTCTACCCATCAACTATTGGGTTTGGATAAGAGGTTCTGAGGGTAACAAGTAACAAAGATAAACGCAGGTAGTTAGGGAGAAAATGGAAAACTCTACATTGAGAGGCAAATTCTGGATTTGGCATCAGAAAACTCAATTTAATTATAGCTCAATTTCTTCATAGTTATGTGAATTTGAGTGTATTGTATACTGCTGATTCTCATATTCCTTAACTGAAAACAATGTTAAAATTAATACCTTCCTTATCTAGTTTATGTATTAGCTATGAAGAATGAAGTGTTATTACTAAAAACCCAACCCAACCCACTGTCATCATGCTGATTCCAGCTCATATTGACCCTTTAGGACAGAGTAGAACTCCCCCCATAGAGATTCCTAGGTGGTAAATCTTTACAGAAGAAGACAGCCACTATCCTATAAAGAGGCTGGTGAGTTCCAACCACCGACCATTTGGTTGAGCAGCCAAGTGCTTTAGTGATTGAACCACCAAGGCTCAAATAGTTGGTAAAAGAAATTGAGATGGGCGAAAAAATCTTATGCTAGGGTTTAGCTAGTACAGAGTTCTCTGTTTATTCCAAAACAAAAATTGAAAAAAACAAAAAACAAAAAACGTCATGGCAGGACAGAATAAAACTGCCCAACAGGATTTCCAAAGCTGTAAATCTTTACCGAAGCAGACTGTTTCATCTTTCTCCTGCAGAGCAGCTGGTGGGTTGGAACTACTGACATTTTCGTTAGTAACTGAATGTTTTAGCCACTATGATACCAGAGCTCCTTTCAAATAAAGATAAAGGCTAAACAGTAAGAAATGCAATAAATAAATAAGCAAAGTGTTGTAAAACAGCAGAGGAATAGTAACATTTACTGATGACCTGCTTGGTGCTTGGAGGAGTCCTTTGTTGGTACAAATAGTTAAGTGCTAAACTACTACCCAAAAGGTTGGCAGTTGGAGCCCATCCAAAGAAGCCTCAGAAGATAGGCCTTGCTATCTGCTTCCGAAAGGTCATAGCCTTGAGAACCCTAAGAGCAGTTCTACTCTGCACATTGGGGTCATCATAAGTTGGAATCAAGTTGACAGTGGGCAATCCTACTTCCGTAGTGATACTGCCACGGAAACCCAAGGAGAGGTCGCTATGAGTCGGGGCCAACTCGACGGCACATAACAACAACAACAACAATAACAAAACCAATTTAATCCTTACATATGGATTTCATCCTTTTAACTTTGCAAAAATCTACAAGTTGAAAATTGAAATCTCAAAGAAATTAAGAGAATTGTCTGAGGGAATACATTAAAAGATTTTTGCATCACATAACCTAGGTTTGAGTAATATTCTGTCACTAATTGTGTGACTATGCACTAAAATTCTCTGAGCCAGTATGTTTTCAATAAAATAAACATAATATCATCTGCACTATCAAATTATTAGTGCTCAAAATGAAAAAAAAAATGAGATTGTTATAAAAATTGCAAAGATCTTTAACAAAATGAGTCATCATTGTTGTAAAATCATAAATAAGAGTCTTATGACATAAGGCTTAATAATATCAATACTTTTCATTTTCCCTTCAGTTTATTTGACTTATATGTAAGTGGCAAAGGCAATGCTGAGTTGCAGGATATGCACATCATCAATTTTTATTTCAATAGATTATGGTCTCTTAAATCATTAAATTATTGCTTTTGTATGCAAGCTATTTCTCCACTAGTCATTTGGAGGATTAAAAATGTAATTAGTTTAAAACTTTTTATCTGAATGTTCTGTCATTTCATTTTATCTGAAAGGAGCACATCTACCTAGTATTGATTTTGTTGGCTAACTTCTATAGTTCTATTATATTTTGCATATTCAGAATTTTTGTTTTGCTTGTCTTCAGGGGAAATTTCTTTCTCTTTTCTATTATTCTACCTCTTCTCTCTGTCTCTCTCTCTCTCTCTCCCTCCCTCCCTACCTCCCTTTTTTTCTCTTTTTTTCTCTCTCTCTATTCATTCATCACACTCTTTTAGTTTTGGGCATTGCTTCCATGCAGCCTTTCAGCCCTCCCAGTAGAGAACTGGGTCTCACATGTGGCTCCTTTCCTATTTCAGCATCTCTGACATTGCAGATAATGTTGATTTGATCATTAAGCTTGGAGGTGTGTCTATCATTCTGCCTTCTGAGGAACTCAAGTTTATATGAGCCATGTGGCTTGTCAGTGGTTAGTAGCAACATTTTTCAGCTTTTGTTTTCAAACTCAAAGAGAGTCTTTACCATGTCCCACTTTTAATGCAGTGAGTATGTCTCCATGTCCTCCCCTTTTGAAGGAAACTTTTATTCTTTATATCCTACACTGCAAGAGTCAAATGCTCAGCTGTTTTTGCTTGCTTCTGGGTCGAAAGTTCAAAGGGCTTAGTCTACAGTAATGTTCTTTGGTTTGTGTTCTGGTCTCCAGAGTTATTTATTTAATTTTAAAGCATGACTATATCTTTATTTTGTTTTATTTATTTTCATTTCTCAGTTACTCTAAACAAAAATAAAAAAGAGCTCAGAGTATATATTTGAGTGTTAATGTCACATAAGTATGATGTCACTTTTATGATCTGAAGGCTTGAGAAAGTAGGACCAGAGTAGTTGAGTAAGATATAAGGAAAAGGGGCCTGATATCATCCAGGAAGGGAAAATCAAATTACTACAGTAACTACTTCATCTTAGCTCTTCAAGTACTGAAGCAAAGGCCTGACCAGTCTCAGCAGTGTTAAAGCTAAGCCAATCCTTTGTTCCTCTTTTACTGTTTGCCACTTCATTGCTTTTCCTCATCTGTTGGCCCCCAGGGAAGTGAGCTTGTTTGGTTTTCACTGTACCTTTAAATTGGCCATTTTTCAGTTGAATTTTCTCCTAGCGGCTGTGACTGAATCAGATCAACCTTACGCAACTTGACAGATTGTTCTATACACCATCATCAACTAGCTGAAAAAGCGAATGACAGGAAAATTGTCAACTTGTAAGCTTTTCCTAAGCAGTTCTCCAAGAGCCTGCTTGTAAAAACTCACCTGCCAAGCACTGTATTGTAAAATGCTGGAAAGTCATCAATTAAAAGCTCTAAATACAGTGTTTGTCACATTTCAATTTAATGGGTACACTTGGACCATAATTGCATAGAAGTATGGGCATATTCCCTTCTGCTTTTGACTCAATAGAGACAGAGACCTCCTCATCACTGGGTACTTCTCTTGAATAATATCCCAAGGTGACTCTACCATAAAAAAAGCATATTTATCTAAAAAAAAAGAAAAAAAAAAGGCTTATTTTCAGCATTACTACTGAACTTCTGAACTTAACTTTTGTGAAACTAGGAAAAATTGGTCATCTATTCTGGTGGTGTAGTGCCTAAGGCATTGGACTGCTAACCAGAAGGAAGACTGGGCAATCTACTTCTGTAGAGATATTGCCTCAGAAGCCCAAGGAAGGGTCACTATGAGTCGGGTCCAAATGGACGGCAGTGAGGTTTTTTTTTTTTTTGTTTTTAGAACTTAAATGATCTGAGTTTAGAAATCTTTATGATATAGTTTATTTAAACAAAAATGGAATATAAAGAGGAAATAAATATAAATATATTTTAATATATTTGTTTCACTAAGGTACACTTCGATTTTTTATTCTGGCAATTTGGAAGTACAATTAGCTACCAACTGTGTAAGTGTAGAGATTAACAGTGATTAAAAATACCTATAATATGATAATGCAAAAAAGAAGATACTAAATTCATTTTTTTTTTCTTTAGTTGAAAGTATCAGCAGAAGACAAATTATCAGTGAAGGGGATGTCAAGAGATTGTTAAGGAAGTTTTGCAACTCTTATCTCACCCTTCTCCTGAATAAATTCTGGTTAATATGCTGTGTATTTTGGAGTATGAGTTTGGGATTAAACTTTCCTTCACTTACAGGCAGTTAAACTTGGGATTCAATGTGTGACCTCATGCACCTCTATGTGACTCTGAAATAGCATCTGATTGCAGAGCAGAAGGAAATGGGCCAGAGTGGAATTAAAGTGTTCTTCTATCAAGAAATGATTGAGTATTGTTGTTTCTCATGTTTCAGGCAGTGACCTTACTAAGGTTGCCATCTTGAAATAGAGCATACCTGAGACATTTAGGAGGAGAATGATTAGCCACATTAATCAGGCATCACTCATGTTAAGTAACTATAAGATTACAGATTAACAAAAAAAAAGGGGGGGGGGCTTGTAATAAGGGAGGGACCTCTGACGAAACCATAAATGTGCAAAAGTGTCTCATGAGAATAAGCATTTGGGAAACTGTCTCACCAGAAATGTACCAATATTACATTACAACTCTACTGATAGATGATAGAATCATTTCAATATTTACATTCCCTCCTTATCTCTGACACAATTTTGAAGGGGCTACATGTAGCATCATAAGGAGAGGGTTATGATGAGTGCAAAAAGATAAAGAGAGATGGGAAGACCAAAAGGTGTCTAATTTTCATGAACACCTGGATATTAAATATTCACTATTCTCTAAGTATGCATGAGGCACATGCGATACTACATATACCTGAAGAACTCAATATTCAGTATATTCTAAATGTAAATGAGACATATGAAACACTGAATATTCATGAAGTTTTAATTAAGCTATCCATTGGTGACACCTGTTCTGGTCCCATATTTCCTCTGCCCAAGACACAAAAATAAAACTCTTGGGTGTTTGTTAGGTCCCTGAATATCTCTGGTAGAGAAAGAGTGTCATTGGCCCTAGCCATCTTCTGCCTGTGCAGTACTTTGCTTAGAATACAACTTTGGCTCTCACAAACATGTCATTGGTGGTAACGGGGATGTGGTTGAGTGGTAAAGAATAGGAGTAACATATAAACATTATTTAGGTATTTTGGTTAGTATGGCCTTTCCAACTCACCTGCACCCTCTTCTAAGTGTATTAACTTACCCTTCTCTTTCCTCTTGTTTATCTCTCTGTGCTTTAAATTCATTTTAATAAACCATGTGATTCAAGCGTTTTAATTTGTTCTGGGAGTTTTTCTGTTCTTTGACCCCTAGGATTGCTTGCGTGGTAATGTACTGAGAGTGTACCATTTGTTTAAGTCACATATACTAGTTTCCCATTGTACAGTCTAGTTCACATTCATAAGATTTTTGTAAAATATTTGTTATATTATTCATATAATATTTGTCTTTGTTCGTAGATCACAAAGACCATGAAGGTATGAAATGATCCCTCAGGGGATCCAAAAATGTCTAGGACATGTTAGACATTTAATAAATATTTGTTAACTATATGGATGGATATTGAGAAGCAATCAGGATATATGTATGTATGTATGTGTGTGTGTATATATATATATATATATATGTATATATATATATATATTTGTTGTTGTTCTTATGTGCCATCGAGTCAGACCCATCTCATAGTGGCCCCTCCCCTTGGGTTTCAAGGTGGTATCACTACAGAAGTAGGAAGTAGATTGCCCAACCTTCCTTCTGAAGAGTGGCTGGTAGGTTTGAACCGCCAGCCTTCTGGTTAGCAGTCAAGTGCCTTAGGCACTATGCTACCAGAGCTCCTGTGTTATCAATATATATGTATATATCAATTTATGTTGAAATAATTTTATATTTAAATCACTGATTTGTAAAAACAATGCAGAGAATTCCCAAATAATCCTTCACCTAACTTCCCCTGATCTTACGCAGTACATTTATCAAAACTAAGAAATTAACATACACACAATGAAACAAAATACAGACTTTTTGAGACTTAACCAGATTTCCACTAATATTTTTCCATGACAAAATCCAATCCAAGGTATGATATTGTATTAATAACAAAGGTCTGTTACAGTTTTTCAGTATTGCCTTATCTTTCAGAGCCTTGACACTCTGAAGAATACTTTGTAGAATGTTTTGATTCATGTTTGTCTGATAGTTTCTTGTGGTTAGATTGAGGTTATAGATATTTGGGGAGAACATCACAGAAGTATGTGCATGCTATCAGGCAATATATGATGTTCACATATCATTGTTATTTATTACTCTTTAGCATATTAAAAATACCCAAAAATATTAAATAAATAAGAAAAATCACTGTTATCAAGTCAATTTGACTCATAGTGACTCCTCATTGGGTTTCTGAGGCAGTATCACTACAGAAGTAGATTGTCCAATTTTCCTTCCGAGGATTGGCTCATGAGTTTGAACCACCCGCCATCCTTCTGGTTAGCAGTCAAATGCTTTAGGCACTATTCCAACAAAGCATAGTTGTTTTAAATCAGATAGTTTCAACATCTGTGTGTCATATCTGAATCTAGTTCCGATGAGTGCTTTAGTTTCTTAGAGTGTATTTTTTTTTTTAGTTTTTCTATGATTTGTAATTCTTATTTTCTTAAAGCAAGATAACATGTATAGCCAAGTCAACATTTCATCCTAGAATTAGGAACATTTTCACTTCTGCCAGGCATTTAGGGAAACAACTGAGTTAAAATGATTAGAATTTGGGCTGTATTGAAGGTTTGTTTCTACTGTGGTTGTCCTGTGCATTCCACAGGCTTTAAATCACTCTAGAAAGGTACTTTGTATTTAGTGTCTTGCCAGAGGGTTTTCTCTTTTCTTCTTTTTTTTTCAGTGTTTTCTTCACCCTCAACTTTAGGGTTTTCCTTTGCTCTGTATTTTAATAAAAGCCTGACTCTTGCCAGTTATATGTTTTGTTTATTTGCCTGGTTCTGGGTTGTGGGCATTGTGGGGTTATTTTCTCTTATTTAATAGTTTTAACCCTAGACAAACACCATGTTCCTGGATCTCAATGAGTGGTCTTTTCAGTGCTGCTGCACATTTTTTCTGTCTTAAGCTACATACATTACAGAAGCAACAGAAGACAAGATTGGAGTAACTTCTCAGAGACAACCAAACAACTTGTGAGAGAGAATCACAGGGCCTGTGGGTGAACTCAGAACCATGGTCTCAGGGGACATCATGCTCAATTGGCACAGATAGTTCATAAAAATTTTGTTCTACCTTCTACTTTTGTAAGTAGTGACTGGATTCTTAAAAGCTTTTGAGTGGTCATCTGAGATACAACTATTGGTGTCCTCTCATCTGGAGTAAAGAAGAGTGAAGAAAATCAAAGTTATCTGGACACAATTAGTCTGAAGATTTTCATGTAGGACCTCAGCCTCCATGACCCTGAGACAAGATGAACTAGATGGTGCTCAGTTACCAATGCCAACCTCTTGAAAAAGGATCAAATCTGGAGATCCTGGATACGGTGGAAGGAAAAATGTGGAACAAAATTCAAAACCACAAAAACAACTAGAATTACAGGTATGAAAGAGACTGGTGGAACCTCTGAGACTATGGCCCTGGTTTCCCTTCAAGCCTAGAAATGGCCTCACTTCCCTGGATTGGCTGTCAGTCTAACAGTAGAAAGACAACATACAGAACACCTACCCCTGGTCAATATACTCCCCTACTTAGGGAGATGTACCCCTTGGATCATTCAGCCATGAGACACCAGAGAGGTAGTGCTCACATAGAAGGAACACTGGACAGACAGGCACCCATAAATAAGAAGGGCACAGGAGAGGTTGGTCACAGGGAAGGGAGGGGAGGAGAATTTTTTGTGGTTAAGGATGGAAATTGGGGGTGTGAAATCAGATGTGCATGAACTGTTAACTATGAAACAAGTTTGCTTTGTAATTTTGCATCCAAAACACAATAAAAAAAAAAAAAAAATAGGTGAACCAGTGAAGCTGATAGATAGGTAGATAGATAGATAGATAGATAGATAGATAGATAGATGATAGATTTATCTCAAGAAAATGGCTCCCTTAGTTGTAGAGGCTGTCAAGCCCCAAATCTATGGGTCAAACATTAAACTTGGAGGCTTCTTCTGACTTATCCAGCTGCAGGGGCTGACAAATTCGAGATTGACAGGCAATACAGCAGGCTGCTGATTTCAAGGCTGAAAAATCCAAGATTGGTAGGTAAGATGGCAGATGATTGGTTCATAAGCTGTGAAGATAACAATAGCAAGATTGGCAGGCAATGTGGCAATATGGCAGCTCAAGTCCAGGAACTGGGGAAGACAGTGAGCCAGATGCAGGATCCAAATCCAGCAGTAAGCCAGAAATTCTTTCCCAAAACTTTAAACAAATTTGCAAGCAGGCCACACTGGAGTGATTGCATTATATCAGATCTCATCATGAGGATGACAACATCATAGTTGCTAAACGACTTAGAATCATGGCCCAGCCAAGTTGACACACAACTTTAACTGCCATACCTCCTATACTTCTGAGTTCAGAAGTTACTCCTGCTTCTCCCACAGGTTTAGAGAGATTTTTCCTTTCTCCTGTTTTCATGAGGTCATAATTTTGGGTTCTAGTAATGGAAATCTCAATAAAACTTTAAGGCTCTGAAAGGAGGATGGAAAGAAGACTGAAGAGGGAGGAAGATGCTGAAAGTATATGTATAGGTATAGTCTGCAATTTCTAACATGGAATTGAAGTAGTCAGAGGGCACTTTTGAAGGATGATGCTGCTCTATTGTGTAGCTTTTGGCAAATAATTTCATCTCTCTGGGCTGAGGTTTCTTGTTTGGTAAAAAATATTATATTCAGGCTCTTCTCTTTCATCTATACCCTTAGGTTCTGTGCTGCTTTTCCATACTTTACCATTTACTGTGGCTTTGAAAATGAAGGCTCACATTTGTTTTCACTGCTCTATCTATGTGAAGTGTAGTAAAATGAGCTAGGAATTCAGTAGAGTGGGAACTATATCTTCCTTCTTTAAATCTGCAGATTTTGGTACAGTCATGTATACAATAGTATAGGCACTCAAAAGTGCTTTTTAGGGAATAAACAAGGAAGGCAAGAAGGAAGGAAGTAAAAAATGGTGTAGTATTGATCCATTCACACCAAGTGACCTGTTCAATTGCATAGTTAAGTTCACATTTATACAAGATAAATACCATAGGTAAAATCATATTTGTGAGTAAGGAGCAGTGTGATGTATTGGGAGTAGAGCAAAGTAATAAGAAAACAGAGCATGCATTTGGCTCTATAGGACAGGCTTTCAAATCAGTAAGTCTGTAGCCAGAGAGAGAGAGAGAGACAGTGAGACAGAGATAGACATAAAGAGATATTGAGATAAAAGGAATATAGGAGAAAGTGATTAAAATTTTCAATATGATTAAAGATTGTCAACCCCAGCTGTGCCCCCAAAGTAGGCAATATTCATTGCCAATGACATTGTGTTGTCTTTTCACATAATACCTCTAGTGAATAGATAGAAAAGACCACAGATATACTACAACCAAGACAACAAGTAAGCCATGCTTTAAATTTCCTTTGAAATAGTTTTCAGCCAGCAGTTGACTGTTACAGTTCTTTATATTCAAATGAGTAACAAATGCCTCCCCACCCAGCTACTAATTCAGAATCCAACCCCAAATCAGTCCAAATTCATTACCAATATCAATTCTGACTCACAGTGTCCCTATGAGATAGAGAATTGTTATATGGTTTCTAAGGCTATAAGTCTTTATTGAATCAGACTACTAAATTTTCTTTTTCTCCTGTGGACCTGCTGGTGGGTTAGAACCCCTGACCTTTCAGTTAGAAGCCAAGTGCTTCAACCACTGAACTCAAAGGGCTCCTTAGAGTCTGACCCAAGGCTGGAAATCAAGAAAAAATTCGTTTCTCTCAAATTTATCAAACTTAATTGTACCTGTATCTGGACAAAGATGCCCATGTGATTTGACCCTGCACTAAGGATCTCCTAAACCTAGCCTTAGTCCCTGGGTGTTGCAAACAATTAATGTGTTTAGCTACTAACCAGAAGTTCAGAAATGTGTGTCGACCAAGAAGTTCCTCAAAAGAAAGTCCTGATGATCTACTTCAGAACAGCCTTTGAAAACCGATGGAGAACAGCTAGTCCAATACACATGAGGTCACTATGAGTCTGAGTCTACTCCAGAACAATTAGTTAAACTTAACAAATATCCCTATCTCTTATTCCCTCAGTCCTCTAATTTCTATTTCATCAAACATCTCTAATTGTCAAGAGCCATGATAATGAATCCTCTTCTGAAATCCTTCAGTTCTTCCTGTTAACAGGGGAACTCATTGTTTTTGTTATTTGTAATATAAAATTTAATGAGGAACTTCCATTTGGTAGAAGACCTCTGGAAGAACTGATGCAGTGGGGATTGTCTCGTGTCTTGTTTTGTTGCTACTTCTATTCAAGTTCTGCAATAGCCCACTGGGGAACAAAAAACTCCTAATTGTGAGGAAATAGACTTCTAATTTAAGCATGAAAAACCTGTGTATGTTTTATCAACTCACCTCATCTATTATTTATCTAATTACAAAACAAGAGGATGGGACTAGGAAATTTCTAGGCTTTTCTTCACCATAAAATTGGTTGAAGTGAAAATAATCTACCATGTTTATAATTTCAACCTTGTGGAAATTGTTGTCTGCATCAAAGATTCAGAGGAAAATATCAACAAAAGTAATTGTTGAAAAGCATGGGTACATACAGCTTAATGTATAAATGGACTGTTACTCATTTAGAACATGGATTAGGTATCAGTTATATAAGAAGAAAAGAATCTTGAATGAAGTAATAACTGAAAGCTACATCCTTTAAAAAAAATCCAAAAATAGCCCAATATTTCTTATTTAACACTATTGAAACCAAATATTTCATTGTTATACTCCAGGGTATTCTACCAGTTCAAGGTTCCAGTGAACTGTTCCTTAAGCAAATAAAATGTCATTGCTTGAACATAATTTTGACTTGAGAGAGGAAAAATTGAAATTGCATTTTAAAATTTAAAATTAGTTTTAGTAAACCCAATATTGACAACATTCTACTTGGAGACAACTGTATTTGAAAGATTCAAGATTGGTCCTTTTTAGAAAAATTCTGCCTTTTGTGTGTGTATGTCAAGAAGAATATCTATTTATTTTGAACCATCCAAATGTGAAATTAAGCAACAAAAATTGCCAGGTGATAAAAATAATATCAAATATCAACTGTTTTCTTACTTTTAAGAGTACTTACACAAGATTTACATTAGTTCTCAAACGGATTTTGTTAGTATTTAAGATGAAGTATAATGTATAGTTAGTTGTATTCAATTTTCAAGTATATAAAACCATATAATGATCACCCAGAAAAAGAACACAATTAGTACACCAGAGCTTCCTTCATGTCCCCTTTCTGTAAAATTCCATCTCTTAGAGGTAACTTCTATTATGAATTTTATTAGCATAATCTAAGTATGTCTGCTTTTGAACTTTGCATAAGAAATTCATTACTTTTTCACTGAGTTTCTTTTACTCAAATGTATGTTTGTCAGATAAATCTAATTTTTTTTTGTGTAGTAGAATTTTATTTTTACTTCTCCATAACATAAATTAATAAATACATGAAACAAACAAAAAAACAAATCAGTTGTACAGGAGTCAGTTCTGACTCATGGCATAACACAAGTTATGTATTCACTCTATTCTTCACAAGCAAGTAGGTTGTTGCCAATTTGAGGCTATTGGGAATAACACTTCTCTGAACATTCATGTGCATATACTTTGGTAAATGAAATCTCTCTATACAGTATAAATGTGTATATACTCCATATAGAGTACAACTTAGTACCAAGTATTTTTCTAGTGTGTCAGTTGTAGTACAAAATTTCACTTTCACCATCAGTACCAGTACTAATTTCTATTATAACATTATCATTTTTTTTGGTAATTGAATATGCCTGTAGTGATCTCATTTCATTTTTAAGTATTGTGTTAATGTCAATTATATGAATATATTTGTATATAATTCTATTAAACCTATTTCTTGAATTTTTTAAATTAATAATATATCTGTTATCTTTAGAATTTCCAGATTTTCTCCCCATTTTTTCTGGTGAAATTATCTCCATTTTTCTCTATTTTTTAACATATTAAACAGTTACTTTATAGTTTCTGTTGTATAGCTTCAATACTCGGATTATACTTAGGTCAGGTCTATTAAATTTTCACTGATTACTGGATATGGTATGTTTGTAAAGATGTTCTCTATCTCCAAATGTTTAATTTTCTTCTGGCATGTAGATAAATTGTTGTATTCCAATAGAGTCTATTTTCAGCCTTTCTAGGACTGTTCTATTTAATATAAAATATTAAATTTTTATATTAAATATTAGGGAGCTCTGGTAGCATAGTGGCTAAGACACTTGCCTGGTAACCAGATGGATGGCGGTTCAAACCCACCAGCCACTCCTCGGAAGGAAGGTTGGGCAATCCTACTTCCATAGTGATACTGCCTCGGAAACCCAAGGAGGGGTTGCTATGAGTCGGGGCCAACTTGATGGCACATAACAACAATAACAACAATATTAAATATTATGAGTATTTCCCCGTCATACATTGTAACCTTCCCAGTGTCTCACTTGAAAATGTTGCTTTCTTCCTTTCTATGTTTTTTCTTCCTTTTTTCCTTCTTTCTTATAATATTGGACATCCCTAACTAATAATTTATTTTTTTTTTAGCGTTTTAGCCCCACAGGTCCTGCTCATCACTTGTATTCTAGAAGTCTCATCAAATGTATGCAGAGCATAATTGGTTAATGACCATTTTGATTCTCTAGTACTGCTATAACAGACATGCCATGAATGTATGATTTTAGAAAACATATTTATTCTCTTACAGTTTAGGAGGCAAGAGGACTGAGTTCAAAGTGCTGCTTCTACAGTCTGGGTGAAGGCCCCTCAACCTTGGGCATCAGCTCTGCCTCTTGCTCCCAGCCAACTGGAGCTGGAGACATCTCTTAACTCAGGCAGCTCTTGGCTGCTGAGGCTGACAAACACAACTTTGACAAGGAAAATGGCACAGTCTTAAGATTATTAAGCTAAATGACAGGCCACTAGTTCAAGTCCAGAAACACACACAAGATTGGCAGGCAACATGGTAGGCTATTGAATGAAGACTAGGCTGAATGCAGGTTCCAAGCATGGCTAAAAGCTCAAGACCTTTCTCAAAGCTTTTTCATATGTACTAGAAACAGACCACATCACTAAGGTAGCTTCTCAGCTGCTCGTGGCAGATTCCACCATGGAGCTGATTACTAGTTTCATCATGAGGGATAACTATATCTAGCTTCCCAGGCACTCAAAACCAGGTACAGCCAAGTTGTCACATAATCTTAAATGCAACAATGCCTAAAAAGGGGAAATTACCTATAAATTTCAGGCTTAATTATTTGTGGTTCCCTGACTCTGAGATTTTTAGCCCTCAAGTCTTTGTCATCCAGGAGCCCCCAAACTCCAGTGTACATTTAATTATTACTCTAATTCAATTACCTTAATCTTTAAGTCATAAGTGCCTTGGTGGTGGATATGGTTAGGCACTTAACTATTAATTGAAAGTTTGGCAGTTGGAACCCACTCAGAGGCACCTCAAAAGAAAGGCCTGATGATCTGCTTCAAAAAGGCCATGGTCTTGTAAGCCTTATGGAACAGTTCTAATCTGCACGTATGGGGTTTTTATGAGTCAGAATTGACTGCACAGTAACTAATAGCAACAATACAGTCTTCAAGCCTCCATAACCTACATGGTCCTGTAACAAGATGTGGCAATTTTTTTTAAGAAACAAATAGAGGGAAATGCAGGCTCATCTCAGTGTGTTTACCTTCTCTTGTCTGACCTTGTTGCATTCCTTTGCCTTCAAACAACTATTGTACATTCTTTATCCATCCTCTATAGGGCTAGATTTAACATGTTACAAGTTTCAAAATCATGACTGGAAGTGAAAAAAAATATATATATTTTAAACTAATTGTGACAAGCATTATAGTGCTTCTTTGAAAGGAACTAAAAAGTGAAGAAAAAAAATGCACTTCCTATAATTAGAGAGCAAATCTTTTGTGACTCTGAAATTGGAATATTATTCTGAAAGGTTTTGTTTTTTCTTAAGTGTTATTTTGCATCTTGCAGATTTGATAACCTAAAATTATATGATTAAATTTTCATTAGATTATATTGTAAAGGAGAATTAGAGAGCCAATATCCTAGTTTATAACAAAATAAAATGAGTATATTCTTAAGAATACTCACATTAATTAAAATCTTAGATTAAAATAATGGAAAGAATTTCCCATTAGAGTTAGAATTGTATATTACTCTTAACTTCCTTTAACCTGACTTTCAACATTATTATCTTTCCAGAATTGACATAATAAAGATTTTGACATAAATCAATGCATTTGTATGACCTAAATAGATAGCTGACAAGTAGACCTTTTAAGTGGAAAACATTAATTTGATGAAATGTTATAATGTTTATAGTGATTTACATGTTCTATTTTATAAGTATTTAACAACATAAGTTATTTCCATATATTTCAGAGAAGAAAACAAATGGATGCTCAGATACGGATATGGGACTTTTCTAAGTACCTTGGGGAGTTAGTGACAAAGCCAAAAATGACACTCAGGTATTCTGTCTCAAACTCAGAGTCCGATACCTTTTGATATATTTGGAAAATTGAGTGTATTATGGTTACAGCTCAAGAGTTTTGCTTTATTCTACATATCTGTATTTCCTTTCAAATGTTTAAAAATACTAAATTAACTCCATGAGAAATGGTTTCTGAAGTTTAAGATGAAAATATTGCAGGGAGATTGTGGTTGTGGTTGTTGCATTGAGTGGGCAGTTACTCATGTTGCATAACAGAATAAATGTTGCCCAGTCCTGTGGCATCTTCATTGTTGGTGGTAGGTTTTAGTCCATCGTTGTAGCTATCATGTTAATCCATCACATTTTCACTGACCGCTTCTATGGTAGTTAAGCTTGTGTGTCAACTTGGCTGGGCTTGGTTGAGTGGCTGGGCACCTGATGTTAGTTATTACCTATGATGAGACTGGCAATCAACTCCATGGGGAGATCTACCACAAGCAGCGGAGTAGCTGCTAGATATGGTCTGCTTCCCATACATAAGCAGCAGCTTTGGGAATGGTCTCCAGCCTTTTGGCATGCTTGAACCTTGCATGTAGCCAAGTCATTGTTCAACAGCCTGCCATGCCTTGCCAATTTTGGGACTTCATCTGGACTTGAATTAGTGGCCTACTGTGTTGTTTGGTAAAATTGGGACTGTACCTTTTAACTTGTCAACCTTGGGTTTATCAGCCTCAGCAGCCAGCAGCTGTCTGAGTGAGGAAAAGCCTCTAGCTTCAGTGGGCCGG
Organism: Orycteropus afer afer; assembly: GCF_000298275.1. Lineage (NCBI taxonomy): Eukaryota > Metazoa > Chordata > Mammalia > Tubulidentata > Orycteropodidae > Orycteropus > Orycteropus afer. Next base: position 8,845,602 of record NW_006921591.1, read on the forward strand.
GAGCAAAAGGCAGAGCTGAAGCTCAAGGCCGAGGGTCTTTCACCCAGTCCCTACAGCCTGGCACTTTGAACTCGGACTTCTAGCCTCCCAAACTGTAAGAGAATAAACACCTGTTTGCTCAAGCCATCCCATCTGTGATATATTCTTGTCAGAGTGACACTAGGTAATCAAAACACCTTCTATTTACAGTGTAACTGGATTTTTTTTTTTTTTTTTTTTTAGGTATCCATGTACTATCACAGGAATTCCAACCATAGAGAAAAAAATCCTTTCTTGCTTGGGGATTTTGGAGCATTCCCACCGGTAGTCTCACGGGAACACTGGAGACAAGATTTCCATAGATCTCAACACGAACAATGTAGATAGAGTTAACCTGATTCATTAGTCTTAGGAAAAAGTATCCTTCCATGGTACTCTTAAAACTTTCCCAATAAATGTCCCTCAAATTTTACTTCTGATATTTGCTATTGAATTTCTAGACATCACAAATTCTGACAGTGTTCTGGAATTCTTCATGAGGTTTTCTTTCATGCAAAATATTTATGAGATGCTTGAAATGTCCAACAATTAGAATTTCAAGTTTTTATAAACAATAAAATTGAGGAAATTGAGCCTCTTCTTTGTGTGTCACCCTCTGTCAGAGAAACTTCAAAGCAAAGAGGCTGTGTCTGCCATGTAATACAAAATTCAATGAAATGATACCTGCCCACTGAGAAGACAGGAATCTGATGATGCCTAGGTTAGAAAATGAATACTGTTGGCAAATGTAATGTCATTTATTTCCCCTGTGATAAAGAAGACATTGTTAGATATCAAACTCTTTCTTCATAACAGATCCTGTTCTAATTGGATTTTTCATGTCCCTTCAAGAGATTACCACCAAAGTAGTCTACAGTCTTGAAGAAAGCCCAGGAATATCTGAACTTCCCGGACTCCAGTTGGAACATTCCCACTACAGAAATCTAATCTTGTCTACTGATGAGATCATTTACAGCTAGAAAACAAAATAGATACCACAGAATGTTTATGTCAAATCTATATATTCCTCATCTGTAGTCATAGAAACAAGAATTCAAGGATGGGATAGCCTTAACATAGACAATAATGACCCTCATTTTCCAAAAGCTGATTTACCTAGTGATAGCATTTTACTTGGGAGCTCTGGTAGCATAGTGCCTAAGGCACTTGACTGCTAACCAGAAGGCTGGTGGTTCAAACCCACCAGTCACTCCTCGGAAGGAAGATGGGGCAATCTACTTCCGTAATGATACTGTCTCGGAAACCCAAGGACGGGTCTCTATGAGTTGGGTCTGACTAGATGGCACATAACAACAACAACAGCATTTTACTTTTTAGGTTTCAGTCTGTGTTTTGGTTACCTAGTGCCGCTCTGACAAGACGTATACCACAAATGGGATAGCCTCAACAAACAGAAGTTTATTCTTACAGTTCTTAAATCCACGTTCAAAGTGCCAGGCTCTAGGGACTAGATGAAAGTTCCTCAACTTTGGGGTCCAGCTCTGCTTCCTGCTCCCAGCCCACTGATGCTAGAGGCGTTTCTTCACTCAGCTGCTAGCTGCTGAGGCTGAGAAGCCCCAAGATTGACAAGTAAAAAGGCACAGTCCCGATATTACCAAACCACACAGCAGGCCATTAACTTAAGTCCATTGTAAGTCCTAAGGTCGGCAGAGCATAGCAACCTGCTGCACAAAGACATGGCTATATGCAGGGTCCAAGCATGCCATAGGCTAGAGACCATTCCCAAGGCTTTTCCCTATATACAAGAAGCAGACCACATCCCAAAGGCATCTAACTCAGCTGCTTGTGGTAGATCCCACCATGAAGTTGATTGCCAGTCTCATCATGGGGATTAACTACCACCAGCTGCCCAGCCACTCAACCAGGCCGAGCCAATTTGACACATAAACATAACCATCACAGTCTGTAATAATATATTTATAATATATTATATGTATTTATAATATGATTATAATTCAGTAATAAAATTATCATAGAATTTGTATTTTTACTGAACTTAGTTGTAACTATGAAGAATTTGATGAATATTGTGCTCTCTCAGTCAAATCTTTCTCTGTGATTTTTATCATAGAAAAAAATGGATTAAATTATATTAGAATAAATTTAGAACACCAGAATAAACAAAACTACTTAACATTTTCCTTGAAACATGAGTATTCAATGATTACCATTTCCAAGGTGTGTTAATGGTCCAAAAATAATGATTCATATAATTTCTGATTTTTTTCTTATTTGTTATAACTTATAATATATTATTATTATGTCATAGAATAAAAGAAAATTTAAAAAGGCTTTGGTAATTTCCTGAAATCAGCCTTCTTATTTTGCCTAAGAATTCAGAATAGATCAGCATTTAATAAAACGTATTTTGTTCAGAAATGAAAATACTGAAGAAAATTGTAGGGATGGGAAATGATATTTCATTGTAGCTAAGCTTTTATCAGCACACGTTCAACTTGGATTGAGTAAAATTAGTTACTTTGCAGACAGCAGATATACAATGAATTTGTGCATCAATGCCCACTACTTTAAATCAAAATGTTACAATTTAAAATCTAAACTTCTAGTATTTCTTTTGTTTTCAGGCTCAGAACACTGTTGACTTAAAATTCTGCAAGTATTTGGCATGGTAGACTCAATGTAGAAAATCACAGTTAATAAATCTATGTTGAAAGCTGATCAGAAGCAGATTATGTCATGTAGGACAGGAATTAGCTCAGCATTTAGTTGATATTGTCCTCCTTTTCAAGAAAAATCTGTCCATCTGATATTGCCTTCCAAGAAGTCATCATTACTCTTGAGAGTTCAACATTTTTTATAAGAAAATGATGGTAACAATCACGGTAATAATAAGATTATTGCAACATTTAGATAGGATTAGGATTACTATAGAAAATATTGATGCTTTTTCAAACATTAGATAAATGTTTCTTTCTCTATGTTAAATAATATTTTATTGTATTTTCATAGAAGCATACACAGCAAAACAGGCTACTATTCAACAATTTCTACACATATTGTCAAATAATGTTGGTTACGTTCTTCACATTGTATCAACATTCAATTTTCAGTGCTAGTTGTTCCATTCCAATTAACCTAGTCTCACAGCCTGCCAAGGTTTTCATCTATGTTTTAAAGTATTTATTGACCATTTAATCTCATATATCTATCTATCTATATCTATCTATCTATACACACACACACATATATGTATATATATATGTATATATATATATGTGTGTGTGTATATATATATATATATATATATATATATATGTATGTATATAGGAGCTCTGGTAGCGTAGTGCCTAAGGCACTTGATGCTAACCAGAAGACTGGCGGTTCAAACGCACCAGCCACTCCTCGAATGGAAGATGGGGCAATCTACTTCCATAGTGATACTGCCTCGGAAACCCAAGGAGGGGTGGCTATGAGTCGGGTCCGACTCCACAGCACATAACAACAACAACAACATATATAAACAAAAACAGCACAATATTTGGCACTAGTATTCATTACTTTATGAGCTAATTTATTTGAAGTAATAGTTTTTGTTCAAGGCTTGCAGAGCATCTCAGAGAAATAGTCAGAGATTTCTCCTGTCTCAGTAGGTCCATTAAGCCTGTCCATTAAGCCTCTTTCTTTCTTTCTTAAGTTCTGCTACAAAATTTTCTCCTTTTCTATCAAGATTCATCTATTGTGATCCTGATCAGAAAGTTCAGTAACAGTCATCGGGCATCATCTACCATTTCTTGTTGTCTCAGGGTAGAGGAGGCTGTGATGCTTGTAGATAATTAGTCCTATAGAAACCCAAAGAAGGGTAATTATAAGTTAGATCTGACTCCACAACAGTGAGTTTTTTTTGAGACCTGTGTTGGATGTATCATTCCTGAAGATTTTTTTTCCCAGTCTCTAGGTTGTCTTTTTACACTTTTGATAAAGTCTTTTCACAAACATAAACATTTAATTTTTATGAGGCTTCAGTTTCTAATTTGTCTTCTTCTGTTCATGCATATGTAGTTGTGTTTGATGGTATAAGAATACAAAAATTAGGTCAATCTACTTCCGTATAGATATGCCTCGGAAACCCAAGGTGGGGTCACTATGAGTTTGATTCGACTTAATGGCAGTGAGTTTGGTTTTTGGTTTTTACATTTATGTGAGTTTTCCTTAAAATGAAAAATTGTTTATATAAATAGTTGAGAACACAGCTGTGGCAAATAACTTGACCATCTTAAGATATAGTCCAAATTAATATTACAACCATCATATGATGAATCATCATATCTGTTGTTGTTGTTAAGTGCCGTGGAGTCGGACCCAACCCATAGTGACCCCATACACAGCAGAACAAAACACTGCCCGATCCCACGCCAGCCCCACAATCCCTGCTATACTTGAGCCCATCATTGCAGCCACCGTGTCAATCCATCTCGTTAAAGGCCTCCCCCTCTTTCATTGACCCTCCACCCTACCAAGCATGACATCCTTCTCTAGGGAATGGTCCCTTCTGACAACATGACCAAAATAGGTGAGACGAAGTCTGGCCATTCTTGCTTCCAAGGAGCATTCTGGCTGCACTTCCTCCAGGACAGATCTGTTAGTTCTTTTAGCAGTCCATGGTACTTTCAGCATTCTTCGCCAGCGCCACAACTCAAAAGCATCAACTCTTCTTCGGTCTTTCTTATTCATTGTCCAGCTCTCACATGCATACGAGGCAATTGGAAATATCGTGGCTTGTGTCAGGCGCACCTTAGTGCTCAAGGAGATATCCTTGCTCCTCAGCACTTGAAACAGTTCCTTCCCAGTTGACTTTCCCAATGCTACATATCTAGATACATGTTAATTTTTACTATATACTTTTTATACATTCTCTGGAATACTATATCTTGGGTGCACAAACATTTTTTTCTATATTGTGTAATAATATCTATGCCTAGTAACAGGTAATTATTACAAACCAATCACGAACATGCTTCTGTCCTTTTATTTTCACATGTCATGTAGTCCTTCAGGATTTATTAACATTATACCCTATACTTTAATTTCTTCTTTATTAATATTTTATCAGTGATTTCGTATTTTACTTCACTCATGAAATATTTTCTTCTGTATGAATATTCTCCTTGAAAGATTCCTAACCTTTAATATTGTCAATGAATCTGACAGCACAAGATAATTTCCTTATAGTTCATTATGCTAGAAATGGTTATTTCAAAGTGGAAATCAAGTATTTGTTCTGTCCTCTAAACAAAGTTGGAAATTTGTTTCAATGCCTTCTTTGAAAGAATACATATTATCTTCTTAACCTGATTTAACTATTTAGTGTCTTCTACTATCTTCTGTACCTCCTTGATACCTTAGTGGAAAAATCAATCTATTACTTTAACATTACAATGACCCTACATGAAGTAATCAATGGAGAGATCGTAAAATTCAGTTAGTCTGACACTATAGCTAATTGTTTTACACACAATAATAATTTCTGTTTATTGGTCATATTCCATATATTTAGGTTTCATAGCAGTGAAAGAAAATCAGAAGATTGTCTTGTTTTAGGATTTCCCCTGCTATTTAAAGTCCTGAACACTTTGAAATACATGAGTTTATCAAACTAATCTTAATTCAGATGAAATGGATAAATTTTGGCAATCTGAATTGTCCATTCATGTAATTGCAGGATTGAGACATTCTCTGATGTTTGTATTGTCTTATGCTTACAATAAGATATATATATATATTATTTATTTATTTCTCCACCATTATTTTTTTTCTTCCTTCCAGTCATTATTTTTTTCAAAGATTCAACATGCACTGAAGGTAGAACATCCACTGATGGAATCAGACCTCCCTGAAGCTCAAGAAGTAGTAGTGCAACTAATCTCTAAGTCAAATCTTCAATGGAATTAAGTAATTGTATGAAAGCGCTCTGGTAGCATAGTGCCTAAGATATTTGACTGCTAACCAGAAGGCTGATGGTTCAAACCCATCAGTCACTCCTTGGAAGGAAGGTTGGGAAATCTACTTCCATAGTGATACTGCCTCGGAAACCCAAGGAGGGGTTGCTGTGAGTTGAGTCCAATCGACGACACATAACAACAACAACAACATGAAGGAGTTGTGTAGAGAAGACTGTGTTCTCAACTTCCTAGGAATGTTGAGGAAGTGTGCATTTAAGAGTTGACCCTGAGACCAGGCTTTGCAGGATGCATACGTTTTCTTCCAGTGGATAAATTATGGAATTCCACAGTAATTACAAACCCACAGATATATTGAAGAACACAGGGTGTTTAGGAAGAGCAAGTGCTAGCAGACTCATGTGCAGATGTAATTTCCTTGCTTCTTCATGACAGCAAGGGAGTGTTGGTGAAATAGCACAGAAGGACATGTTTGCATGGGACAAATTAGTAAAAGTTTACATATTTGACATTCTTTTTCTGAAACTGGTTGGTTGGTAATTATTTTCTTCTGCTAACTGCTTTAAGAACTTAAAAAGTAAGTTCAAATTACCAAGCAAATAATTTGGAGAATCAATAACACAGTGACAAAACATACTTTCAGAGGTAATAGGATATTAGTCATGTTAAAAGAAATCCTCATCTAAAAATATATGTTTGAATATAAGTTTCTGTATCCAACAACAAAGGAAAGAGGGTTCTTAATTCATCCATTGGAAGGAACAACTTATCAAATTTCTGTTGACTTTGACACACATGGGCTTGTCATGAATCAGAATTGACTTAACAGCAACTATTTTTGTAGATATTTCTTTTCTTTAATTGGTATCCTTCCTTTTAATTCATGTCTCTTTCTTTCTTTCTTCTTTTTTTTATTTTTTTTTAATTTACTGTCAGAGGCTGTTCCTAATTTAGATATATTATTAGAAAACTGTTGTTTTTGGCAGTTTAACCTCCTTAGAGCACCAATAATCCTAGAAAGGTTCTTACTATCTACTCATAGAATCATCTACCCATTCATTATAGTAAAAGCTAAGTGTCATTAGTGGATTGTTTGGGTAGGTGTAATTTTCCATTTTCTTCCAGTCTTAGCAGTAGAATCAAATTAGAGAGTATCCTTTGAGAACTGTTCTAGGAAGAGCTTCATGATGATACTGAAATAAGGGCCTTCTAATTCTGAAAATGTCTATTATTATAGTTCTTTATGTTGTAATGCAATCCATACTGAAGATTGTAGTCTTTGAACTTGGTCAGTAACTGCTTCAAGTCATTTTCACTTTCAGGAAGCAAGGTTGTGTCATCTGCATATCACAGGTTGTTAATGAATCTTTGTCCAATACTGATGCCATGTTTTTCATGTAATGCAGCTTCTAGGATTATTTGCTCAGCATACAAATTGAATAAGTATGGTGAAAGTATACAACCATGACCCACACCCTTCTGATTTTAAAGCATGCAGTCATCCCTTGTTCTGTTTGAAAGATAGCCTCTTAGTCTATGTACAAGTTCCTCATGAGCACAATTAACTTTTCTGTAATTTCCTCTATTGTCAATGCTGTTCATAGTTTGTTATAATCCACACAGTCAAATGCTTTTGCATAGTCAATAAAGCACAGGTAAACATTTTTTTCTGGTATCTTTGCTTTCAGCCATGATACCTTGACATCAGCAATTATATCTCTCATTCCACATCCTCTTCTGAATCTGGCTTGAATTTCTGGAAGTTCCCTGTCAATACACTGCTGCAACTGATTTTGAATTATCTTCAGCAAGATTTTAGTTGCATATGATACTAAAAATATTGTTTGATAGTTTCCATTCTATTGGCTTCACCTTTCTTTGGAAAGGGAATAAATATGGATCTTTTCTAGTCAGTTGGCCAGGTAACTGTCTTCCACATTTTTTGGCATAGATGAGTAAGCATGTCTAGTGCTGCATCTGTTTGTTGAAATGTCTCAATGGGTAGTCTGTCAATTCCTGGAGCTTTGTTTTTTTGACAATTCCTTCAGTGCAGTTTCGAATTCTTTCAATATCATTGTTTTTTGATCACCTCCTGAAATAGTTGAACATTGTCTTTTTTTTTTTTTTTTGTTATGGTGCATCTGTGTATTCACTCCATCTTCTTTTGATGTTTCCTGCATCATTCAGTATTTTAACCTTAGCATCTTTCAACACTGCAAGTCGAGGCTTGAATTCCCCCCCCCCCAGTTCCTTCAGCTTGAGAAAAACTGAGTGTATTTTTTCCTTTTGGTTTTCTTTCCAAGTCTTTGAAAATTTCATTATAATAATTTAGCTTGTCTTGTCAAGATGTTCTTTTAAATCTTTTGTTCAGCTCCTTTATCTTGTAACTTTTTTCATTCACTTTAACTACTATCCATCAAAGAGCAAGTTTCAGAGTCTCTTCTGGCATCCATTTTCATCTTTTCATCCTTTCCTCTCTTTTTAATTTACTTTCTTCATGTATGATATTCTTGATGTCATCCTACAACTCATCTGGATTTTGGTCATTGGTGTTCAATGCATCAAATATATTCATCAGATGATCTCTAAATTCAGGTGGGATATGCTTAAGATCATATTTTGGCTCTCCTGGACTTGCTTTTATTTTTCTTCAGCTTTGACTTGAATTATTTTCAGCAAGATTTTACTTTTGTGTGATACTAAAGATATTGTTTGATAACTTGCACAGGGGTAATTCATGGTCTGTTTCAGATTTTGGATCCTGGCCTTGTTTTCACTGATTATATTAATCTTCTCCATTGCCTCTTTCCACAGAAGTAGTCAATCTGATTTCTGTGTATTCCATCTGGTGAGGTCCACATGTATACCCACCTTTTATGTTGTTGATAGAAGACATATGCTGCATAGGAAATAGGTTGAGTCCAGGGTTATCCCACCTTTGAGAAGATATAACTGAAATCCAGGTAAGCCAATGCTGGTAGAATTCACAAAGGTATGAGAGAAGAGATTTTTGGAGGGTCATTCCCAAGTTTTTAACTTGATACTGATCAATGCAAGCATGTGAGGAAACTATCAGTGTTGGAGCGGGGGGAGAGATTGGATAGAATATATATATATATATTTTTTAAAGTTGAACTTAAATAAACAATGTAAAATTAGCATTCTAAAGTGAACAAAAAAAGTGGCATTCAGTACATTCACAATGTTTTGCAACCACCACTTTATCTAGCTACAAAATATTTCCATCTTCTCAAAGGAAAATCCCATACTCCTTAAGCAATTGCTCTCCATTTTCCCATTTCCCCAGTTTTTGTTAACCATCACCAGTATGCTTTCTCTTTCTATAAATTTGCCTCTTCTGACCATTTCATATAAATGATATCATATGATATGTTACCTTTTCTGTCTGGCTTCTTTCTCCTAACATGTTTTTTGAGGTTCATTCATGATATAGTATATATCTGTCCTTCATTTTTTTATGACTGAAAAATATTCCATTGTGTGTATATACCTCAATTTGTTTATGAATTCATTCATTGATGGACACTTGAGCTGTTTATATCTTTTGGCCATTGTGAATATTGCTGCTATGAACATTTGTGTACCTATGTTTATTTGAGAACCTGTTTTCAATTCTGTGGGGGTAAATTCTGACTTTCTTTTCCATGTTTATAATTAAGTGTGCAATTTTTGGGTCATATGGCAATTATTTAAAGTGTTAAAAAGCAAAGGTGTCACTTTGGGGATTTTAGTGCTCCCAACCCAAGCCACTATATTTTCAATCAGTTCATATTCATGTGAAAAGTAGGAAATAAATAAGAAAGACTGAAGAAGATTTGATGCTTTTCAATAATGACATTGGTGAACAGTAATGAATATATCATGGACTACCAGAAAAATGAACAAATCTGTCTCAGAAGACGAACAACCAGAATGCTCCTTAGATGTGAGAATGATGAAATTTCATCTCATGTACTTGGATCATGTTATCAGGAGGGATCAGGTCCTAGAGAAGGACATCACACTTGGTAGAGAATCAGTAAAAAAAGAATAAGACCCTCAGTGATATGGATTGACACCTTGGCTGTGGCAGTAGACTCAGGTGTGGCAAAGGTTGTGAAAGTGGTGTGGAACAGAGCAGAGTTTTATTATGGAAGCACTGTTGTACAGAGTGCTTCTATAATTTGGAAACAACTCCATGGCACCTAACAACAACAGCCTTTTAATTCTATGATAAACTTTTTTTTTTTTTTTAGGAAACTCCAAAATGTTTTCCACAGGACTTTAACACTTTGCATAACTTTGAGCAATGTATGAGGTTTCCAACTTATCCACATCCTTGCCAACACTTGTTATTTTCCCTTTTGTTAGAAGTATAATCATTTCAGTATGTGTGAAATGGTACCTCATTATAGTTTTGTTTTGCATATCTCTAAGGACTTATGCTGTTGAACATGGTTTCACATGCTTATTGGATATTTGAACATCTCCTATAAAGAAATGTTTATTCATATCTTTGGCTTGATTTTAGTTAGAATGTCTTTTTGTGGTTGAGTTGTAAAAGTCTTTCTATATTCTGGATACTAAAACCTTTCTAAATACAATATTTGAAAACATTTTTTTCCCTATCTGTAGGTTGTTTTTAAGACTTTGTTAATAATGCTCTTTGACGCACAGAAGTTTTTAATCTTAATATATATATATATATTTTATTTTATTTTTTTTTTTTGCTACTCATGCTTTTGGTATCATATCTAAGACTCCACTGTCAAATTTAATGTCATGAAGATTTGCCCTTATCTTTTCTCCTAACCATGTTGCGATTTTAGCTCCAGTGATGTCATGCCTAAGTCATTTGACTGCTAACCAGAAGGCTGGTGGTTTAAACCTACCAAACAATTGTCAGAAGGAAGACTGAGCAATCTAGTTCTATAGAGATATCATCTTGGAAACCCAAGGAGGGGTGATATAGCCACAGTAGTCAAACCTGCCTGGTATTGGTACAGTGACAGATACATAGACTAATGGAATATAATTGAGAACCCAGAAATAAATCCATTGACCTATGGTCAGCTGATCTTTGAAAAAAGGCTGAAATCCATTACAAGGTGAAGAAATGGTCACTTTAACAAATGATGCTAGCAAAATTGTATGTCCATTTGCAGAAAAATGAAGCAAGATCTGTACCTCACACCATACACAAAAACTAACTCCAGATGGATCAAAGACTTAAATGTGAAACCTAAACCTATAAAATTCCTCAAGGAAAAAAATGGACCAAATTTAGGGGCCATTACTGGGCAACCTACCACCTTGGAAACCAAAGGAGGGGTTGCTGCTATAAGTCAGATCTGACTTGATGGCAGTGAAGTTTTTTTGTTTTTTTTAATTTTGCTTTATTTTTTTGTATATATGACATAAATAGACTATCAAACATAACTCAAAATGTGCAAACAGTAGAAGGTAAAATAGATGAATGGCACCTTCTAAAAATTAATTTTGTATGTGCTTCCAAAGATTTCTCCAAAAGAGTCAAAAGAGAACCTACAGATCAGTGAAAAATAGTCAGCAATGACATGTCTGACAAAGGATTTATCTCTAAAATTTATAGAAAACTCCAACCGCTCAATACCAAAAACACAAACAATCCTACTAAAAATGAGTAGAAGAAACAAATAGACACTTCACCAAAGACTATATTCGGGAGGCCAACAAACAAAATGTTCACAATCATTAGCCATTACAGAGATGCAAATCAAATCAACAATGAGATACCATTTGGCCCCACCCTAATAGCAAAGTTCAACAATACAGAAAATAACAAATACTGGTGAGAATGTGGAGAAATTGGGACTCTCATATACTTTTGGTGGAACTTTCAAATGATACAACCACTGTGGAAAGCAGTGTGATGATTCCTTAAAAAACTGAAATTAGAAATAGTATTGGACCCAGCAATACTAGGTACATATCCCGAAGAAGTGAGAACCAGGACAAGAACAGAGGTATGCATACTCATTGTGGTTGCAGCACTATTTACAATAGCCAAAATATGGAAACAAACTAGGTGCCCATCAACAGAAGAATGGATAATCAAACTATGGTACATGCACACAATGAATGGAATACTATGCAACCCTAAAGAATAATGTAGAATCTGCAAAACACCACATAATGTAGATGAACTTGGAGAACACTATACTCAGTGAAATAAGACAATCACAGAAGGACAAATAATGTATTAGTCTGTTATTGTAAACAGTCAAGGGAAGGTTTATATGTGGAAGGAAATTTTCTTTGTTAACTACCAGGGGTGGGAGGGGAGGGGAGAGAACACTGTTAGCTAGAAAGAGACAAGTATTGATTTGGGTGAAGAGAAGGGCAATGCACCAAAAGTGAGTGATGAACACCGTGTCATTGAGGAAGAGGAGGACAGAGAGAGTGACATGGGTGATACAGACAACAAAGCTGAACCCTTTTGCACATACAGTACTGTGTTTTCAGTGATGGTAAACATTGATCTATGGGTGGATAGAAGGGTGGACAGTCTGAACCACCATGTATGACTATACAGGGGGGAACATGTCATGACCATGTATAGGGTTGGCACATGATGTGTCTACTACAATTGTATATGTATGTTCTATAAGAATGTCCAAGTATACAGTAGAGCTGACAAGGGGCAAGGTTATTGTGACTTCTTAGCCAAAACCAGCTACCCAGAGAGAACAAGCAGTTGGTCCTGTGAGCTTGGGACCATGGTGTCATGGGACATCAAGCTTAATTAGCATAACATATTACACAAAAACATTCTTCCACATCCTAATTTTGTGAGTAGCCACTAGGATCTTAAAAGCTTGCAAGCAGCCATCTAGATGCAATGATGGATCTCTCCTCATGTAGAGCCAAGAAGAATGAAGAAAACTGAAGAAGCATGGAATCAATTAGTACAAGGGACTGGTATACCATGTGATCTTCAACCTAATTGACCATGAGACCAGAAGAGCTAGATGGTGTCCAGCTACTACTGTCAACAACTCAGAGGGGAATCTGTGTAGGACATCCTGGGTAGGGTGGGAGAACAATGTGGAACAAAACTCAAAATCATAAAAAAAAAAAAAAAGACCAAGTTTACTGGTCTGATGAAGACTGCAGGACCCAGGTCCCGGATGCCACGACCTCCTCCAGGGCACTCCCGCACACTTTTCAGTCAAAAAAAAAAAAAAAAAAAAAACCCAACCAGGCTTGTTGGTCTGGTAGAGCCTGGTGGAACCACTGAGACTATGGCCCCTAGCTGGCCTTCAGGTCTGGAATTGAACTCTGATGGCTTCCAGCCAAATAAAAGACAGACATATGGGCTGAACATGTACATCAGGTAGATATAATCCTTGGTGAGATCAATCATGGGAGAACAGAAAGGTGGTATACACACAGGGACAATGTCCAGGGGGCAGGAATGCATAGGAGGGAAGGACATAGATAAGAGGCAACTACAGTGAAGAAGTGGGAAGAGAGCTGGTACATGGTGGGAAATTGCAGTCAATGTCATGAGACAAATGTGTATGAACTACTATATGGAAAATGAAATTGTTCTGTAAACTTTCACACAAATCACAATAAAAATCGAAAAAAAAAAAATAAAAAATCCAGGTAATGCCTATGCTGCTGGTTCTGCAATCAACCTTAACAGCCACTGACTTGTCCTAGATCATTTCAGTTGGAGTCTTCCATTTAAGACTAGGCATCGGGAGACCTGATTTCTAGTCACAGTTTCTATATAACTGTGTGGCCATGAAAGAGTTATTTTTATCTTCCTAGATCTCATTTTCTTTATATGTAAATGTAGAGATTGCAATAAGTGACATTTAGTATTCCCTTCACCTTTATAGTTCTTTCTATGCTGCTTTTTTTTTTTTTTTCCATTTTATGTTTTTTATATCTAAATATTTCCTGTGGTGCCTTCTATGGCCTGGTTTGAAACCAATTCATTTATTCATGACTTCATAAAATACTGTGGCTTAGTCTATGTTGGACACTGAGTTCCAAGATGAAGAAAGGCCTCCTTCCTTTTAAGAATTGTACCTAACATAGAAAATCCCTAACCTTATCATAAATCAGAATCACTTCATTAAAACTAAAAACTGTTTCATTCCCTAGGAGATTCTCATTCATTAGTACTGATTGGAACTGTTGTATCTGTTATTTTAATTCGTCTCACAAGTGGTATGGGAAGCAGCCAGTGTTGTGAGTCAGTGGTCTAGTACAGGAAATAAACACGGGAAAGAGTTAATCAGTGAGATACAATCAGCATCAAGACAGAAGCCACCATAAAGCAAGAGCCAAGAGGAACACATTTCATTAGTTCACTTTTTAATCTTTCATTTCTGAATCTCAGAAGTTCAATGACCCTTTGTTGAATGTAGAATCTTAAAAAAAAAAAAAAAAATGTTATAAGTCAGATGTTAGTGATCATCAGAAAAATCACTAAAAGCAGTATAAACTAGAAACCAGGGATCTGTGTAGACTGCTACTCTGCTATTAATTCTTCATAGGATACTGCACAAATTGTTCAATCTCTTGAGACTCAGTTTCTCCATCTGTGAAAAGAGAACTTTGGGGCTGATGCCATCTAAGATGGAATCCATGGGTGGTGTAAGGAGCAAATGTTCAATTACTAACTAAAACCTCTCTGTTCTTATAGCCCGGAGTTTCAGGAGATAGGTCTGGATCCTGGAGAGCTTCTAATATTCAGCTTTTGAGACAAGTCTTCAAAGTTGGCTTCTTTCTGATAATTTCCTTATTTCTCCTGTAAATCAATTCAGAGGAGCAAAAGGGGAAGCAATCTAGTGGCTTCATGGTTCTGTTACAATCAATCCATAAGTTTTCATTATTTGAAGGGATGACTGTGGTTCTATTCCATGCATTTGTATGATAGGAACTTTTCTTTACAGCATCCTAAAATAATCAGGTAACTACTTTCAATGCTAAGTTTTCCCAAAGTAACCTTTTGACTGGTAAGTAAATTTAAAAACAAGAGAATACAGTTAAGGATTGTTTTCCTGTGAGAGCAAGGTTAAAAAACCTAAAAC
This sequence comes from Orycteropus afer afer, assembly GCF_000298275.1. Lineage (NCBI taxonomy): Eukaryota > Metazoa > Chordata > Mammalia > Tubulidentata > Orycteropodidae > Orycteropus > Orycteropus afer. Next base: position 8,860,648 of record NW_006921591.1, read on the forward strand.
TCAAAGAATAATGTCAATTGAAATGTAAATGTTTCAGCTTAAATAGGGTAAAATCTTCTTCCTCATTTAGTCTGGAAAAATGAAATTTAGTCTATTCTAACTGAGTCCTTTTAGATATGAATTTCTCAGAGTGATTAATATCTCTGACACACCATTTCACCAGCTATATGAGAGTTGCTGAGAAATGTTGGAGAGTAATGCAATTTGGTTCAGTGTGATTTTTGCCTCTTAAAAAAGAGAAATTATGCCATGGTGTAATACTTTGAATATTTTAATGAAAGGTGGTATATTTATTTTTAACTGTGTCTTATAAAACAGATCCATAGTCTAATTTGTAAAACATTAAGGATGAAGCTTACAAATGGAGATGAGAGCTGGCTGGAGAATGTCATGGAAAAATAAAGGAAAATGAGGAGGAAATATTGATTTATTATATGATTGGATTTTCCAATGGAATTTTAGTTTGACATATTAAGAAGAACATGGATGAATTACTGCATGATCAAAAGAACAGTCAAGATATATTATAAATAATACTATTTTGATTTTGTAAGTATAAATTATTTTTAAGACTAATATTACCTGTTTATGCTATTTAATTTCATCCTACTGAGAACTAAGATAAATAGAAATTATTGCATTTATTTTAAACATGAAGATACTGAGGCAGAGATACTTTAACTTCCTTATTCAAAATTATGCAAGTTAAATGTAAGATTCAAATGTGATTCTCCTACATGCAATTACTTCAGTACATATTCATTATATCCATTTCCTGAGAAGGTCTCATCACAGCAACAGTGCTGTGGAGTAGGCCAGGGATACATCTTGGGGTGCTGGATGATAATTACAACTGTAGCTCACAAGCAGTTAACAGTTATGGATTGAATTGTGTCCCCCCAAATACATGTTAAAAATCCTAACCTCTATGCTTCGCACTGTGGTTAAAGCATTAGGCTGTTAACCAAAAGGTCTGTAGTTCAAACTCACCAGCTGTTCTGCAAGAGAAAAGATGAGGTAATCTACTTCCATCAAGATTTACAGGCTTAAAAACTTTCCGAGGCAGTGGACATAAACATTTCTCTACAAAGAGTGAAGTCAGTATACTGTAACTGTGAGATGTGTGTGCACTTAGCAATAGAATCAGTGTCAAGCAAAATTGACCATCAGAAAGAGTTTTGTAGGGACTTTCATAAGCCCCTTATGAGAGTCCATGATAAGATCAATTCACGTGAAGCACAAACCCACACCAATAATTTTCATAAAGGGATTAATTTTCCAAAGTGTAAATGTAAAATTTATTATTAAATTTTGCTATTTATCTTATTATTTGAATGTGTTCACACATATCCTTTCATCTTGATAAGTATCACCTGTGTCACCCACAAACAGAAAAAATATGAAGTCTGATACTAGCTCATGAACATCTGATGATCTCTCACCCTGAATATTTATAAGTTGCTCAGGCTGGAATAGAATTTCCTTTACTGATCATCCTTTCACTGCTGTCATCCTTTACTTCTACATCTAGGCCTTTGAAGCTAAGCTACCATTTACTTGCTTATTACAATGGGCATCTACATTCACATGAACACATCTATCAACAAATTGCTGGTTTACTTTCCTGCCAGTCTAGCACAGAATTCTCTCTGGCTCCACCATGATTTGTTGCTTTTGCTCTCCTTTCTTGATCTTTTGCTCCACGATGAGCTCAGTCATGTAAACTAACATCCTTTACACCTTTAGTCAGCATTATTCTTCATTCTATTCTAGTGGTTTCCCTAAAGTTTCTTTGAAGACGTAATGTTGATGTTATTATGTGTGACAAGATGATAGAAGTGATATTTGGTAGGCACCTGGCTTCATTTAGAACTCTTTAAGTGACAAAATAAGTCATGTCATGTCAACCTTGCTTCAAAGATTTTCAGTGGGTTCCTATTTCAGAGTAAAACCCATCACCCGAATTGCCTACAAGACTCTATTTGAACCCTGTTGTCTCTCTTGTCTTACACTTCTCTCTTCTTTGCTCACTTTGTTTCTGCCACACTGCCCTCCTTTCTTGTTCTTTAAAGGCCTTCTTTGTGGTCTTTTCACTTACTCTTCCTTCTATCTGGAATTTTCTTACTCTTTGTTTGTGCATGAATTAATTACTTCACTTCTTGAAGTCCTTATTTGTATAACATTCCCACAGTGATACCTTGCCTAATCAGCCTATTTAATACTATCACACATACAAAGACTCTTCACATTCCTTTATTCTTTATTTACTATATTTTTTTCCATAGTTTTTATATTTTAATATGATGGTTTATTCATTCTTTTTGCTTTCTATCTCCTCTCAGAAGACTAAAAGCTAAAAAGATTGCTTACATGTTTCCATAGTGTCTGGAACACAATAAACTCCAATAAATATCTGTTATATATATGAACATGTTTAGGTAATTTCCTATGAGGTCTGGTTCCAACCATTCTTTTTGGGAATAGGAAGCAACAAGTTGAAGAAGAGTCTTCAACTATGTGGATTAGGAAACTATTTATAAATGCAAATCTTCATTGAATCTCACATGATAGAGAGTAGATTCTATTAATTGAGAAAGTTCATAATAAAAACAAAACCATTTTTAACTGGGCAATTTTAAAAATACTCATTTTCTCAGTCATAATAACTTGACATATGATGCTGGTACATCATTGATATATAATCCATATACTCTCTCTGTAGGTATTGCTGGGCTTACAAAAATGATTTTCAGTGTTTTTATGACTCAGACATACAACTCTAAGTTCAACAATCTTTTCTGTCTCAAAAATAGCATGGCTTTTCATTGTACTGGAAGTCCTAGCCAGGGCCATAAGGCAAGAAAGGGAAATCAAAGGCATCCATATTGGTAAGGAAGAAGTCAAACTATCCCTATTTGCTGAT
>NW_006921591.1:8865720-8878517 GCF_000298275.1 Orycteropus afer afer
AAATAATAATAATAATTTTTAGAAGGTCACAATCAAAAAAAAAAAAAAAATAGCATGGCTTTTAAGGACAAACGTGACTGAATTTTAATTTTAAGACTATTACTTCTGTATGTTTATTTATGATATGGAGCTAAAACTCCTTTTATTTGTAAGGATTTTGGAAGGATTTAATATTGTAATATTGAAAAATATCTGGTGATAGTATCCTGGCCAAAGCCTGTATTTCACAAACAGGAATTTTGTTAAAATAAATGGTGGCAGAAAATTCACTAGTAATTAAAGTGAAAAAGAGTAGTTTCTCCTTGGTTATAGATGTTCAAGCTCTTATAAGCAGCAGAAAATTACAGAAGCGCCAGCACCTAAAATTACACTTGATGTCATAAATTTCAATTGAGTCTTCACTTAAAGATAATGTTGTTGTCAGTTGTTTCCTTGATTTCAGCTTAAAAAAAAAAAAAAAAAAAAAAGACTGTTAGTTTTAATCTTTCTGTCTCGATGCAGAAAAACAACCACTGCATTAAATACTATTTTCTCCAATGATATACGAAGGACAAACTTTGACTTCTTTAGCAATTATGAAGTACTACATTGTGTCTTTACTCTGCACCTAGTAGTTTTCTAGGCAGAGTCAGCAGCATGTTTCTGCATGAAGTTCACAGAAACTGAGATTAGGTATAGTTGAGCATGTTACATTAATTATGGTTACCAGCTATATCAGCTTGACAAAGTGACTGATATATATGCATAATTCAGTTCCTGTCTTTACAGTATAAATACAGTACTTCTTTGGATTTTTGGTAAAGAATATTACAAGTAAAGCAAATTAGTAATAGCAATGAAATAAATAATAAATATAGTGGATGATGAATAGCTAATGATGGAGCAAACATCAATTGCTCAATAAAATCTTAAACATTTTGCACTACTGATACTGATGTATGCTGTAGATAAATTAGACTACTTTTATAGGATTGATTTTAAAAGGTAATATACATAAGCTCATCAATTTAAGAAAAACACTGTTAATATCTTGACCTGTTAATATGTTCAGAGACCTTGTGAGTTAAAAAGAAAAAGAAGATGTTATTATGCATATCATGAAAATTGTTTTACCCATGAAAATTATTTTAATTTTATAAAATAACTTTGTAGTGCTGCATTATATTTCTTTTTAATACTGGACATAGTTGATTGGCCCTTTCCCTATTGCTAAGTTCTTAGGTTCCTTTCTAGTAGTTTTCATTGTTTTAAATTAAAATTTCATCAAAAGCATTGCTTGTGATATAGGAAATGGCATCATACCTGTAGCTCACATGTTTGTTCCCTCTAACATCTTAATTCCTGAAAAACTAGGAGTAGCAGTTTGCAGCAGGCATTCTGGAGCTGGGAACACCTGAATAAGTTAGAGGGTGACAGATTTAGTAGAGATGGAGGAAAACAAGCAGAGTAAACAGCCAGGAAAAATAAACAAAGTTGCCTAGCTGGTGGGGAGACAGAGAGGCAGAGAAGCAGAAAACTCTTTAGCAGTACAGAGGAGAGCCTCAGAGGGAAAAATAGAAGGTGGGAGAGGATACCCTGGAACCCATGGAGGCTTCGGGGACTTGGACTATCCACACCAGGAGCTTCTGATGGTAACTTTGGGGACTGAGCTGAGTAAGTGGATAGCATTTCTGAGAAACAGCAGAAACCCCTGTTGCTCGGTCCACTGCTGAGTTGAGTGTGGAAAGAAGGAAGAGAGGAAACTCATCCCAGGTTGGCAGGCCCTGGGACAAGCTCACAGCACAAGGCTGGGATTCAGCTCTTCCATAAAAGATTTTTAGCACAAAGTGGACTGGGGTAGGTGTTTTTGCATCTTTCTGACCCAAGTGGAAAGTAGCAGCCCCTAACCCTTGAGGTCTCTGGCAATTTTGAACTGCAGACAACAAAATCTCATTACTGGTAGCCATCCCAAGCAGACTAAAAAATAAAAAAATCCCAGAGCCAGGAGCTATTGCAGAAACAGGGAAAGTGGAGACTTGCTACTGGCATCATTTTCTTTTTTCTTTCTTTTCTTTCTCTTGTTCTCCCTTCTCCCCTGTCTCACCAAATAGAAGAACCACATTAAGCCACCACAACATGTGCCCATCACAACTCCAAACCCCTTCATGACCAACAGAGACCTGCATCCATGTTCCCAATAGTGATTCCATCAACATAAAGAAAATTGCAGAGCAACATAGGACACATGAATTAACCCAAAGAAATAAAATACACCATGTCCACCCTTGCAAACATTTAAACATAAAATCAAGGTGAGACAAATCAATACATAAAAAAGGAAGAAGACGGTTCTCTGAAAAGATTCACAAATTTGCCAAACCACTGGCAAATCTAAGAAGAGAAAAGAAAGGGAAGATGCAAATAAAAATAATAATTGAAAAAGATGACATCACAACACAACCAACTGAAAAAAAAAAAAAAAAAAGATATTGACAGGATATTATGAAGAAATGTACTCCAATAGATTAAAGAACCTAGAAGAGATGGACAAGTTTCAAAACAAGACATACCTAAATTATCCTAGTCAGAGAGAGAGTACTTGAACACAGAGATAGAGTACTTGAACAGACACATTCTGTTGGAATTGAGAAGAAATTGAGTAGGTCATAAAAAAAATTAAAAAAAAAAAATTCCCACCAGAAAAAGTCCTGGCCCAGATGGCTTCATTGGAGAATTTTTCCAAACATTCAAAGAAGAGTTGACACCTGTACTACTCAAGCTATTACAGAACATAGAAAAAGATGGAATGCTCCCAAATTCATTTTACAAAGCAAGTATAACACTGACACCAAAACCAGGTAAAGACTCCACTGAAAAGGAAAACTACAGACCAATATGCCTCATGAATATAGATGCTGAAATCTTCAACAAAATCCTAGCCAACAGAATCCAACAACATATCAAAAAAATTATACATCCTGACCAAGTGGGATTCATACCTGGTATGCAAAGATGGTTCAACATCAGAAAAACAATCAATATAATCCACCACACAAAGAAAACAAAAGAACCATATGATTATATAAATCAACACAGAAAAGGCATTTGATAAAATCCAACACCCATTTCTCTTCAGAACTCTCAGGATAGAAATTTAAGAACTCTCCAAGATAGAAGAGAAATTCCTCAACATAATAAAGGACATTTACACAAGGCCAATGGTCCACATTATTGTTAATGAAGACTTAAGGCATTCCACTGATGAACAAGAACCAAACAAGTATGCCCTCTAACAACACTTCTATTTAACTTTGTATTGGAAATTCTATCCAGGGCAGTAAGGCAAGAAAGAATGCCTTTAAAGTAAGGCATTCAAATTGACATAGACAAAGTAAAGCTCTCTCTATTTGAGGATGACATGATCCTATACATAGAAAACCCAAGAGACTCAGCACAAAAAGTACTGGAACTAATAGAGAGGTTCAGCAAAGTGGCAAGATGCAAGGTCAACATACAAAAATCTTTACACCAACAAAGAGACTATGAAAAAGAAATAAGGAAAACATTGCCATTTACAGTAGCTACCAAAAAAATAAAATATCTAGGAATAAATCTTACCAGAGACACAAAAGAGCTATACAAAGAAAAGTATTAAACACTACTACAAGAAACTGCAAACAATCTACCTAAATGGAAGAACCTGCCTTGTTCATGAATAGGAAGACTGCATATTGAGAAAATGTCAATATTACCCAAAGCAATCTACACATTTACTGCAATCCTGATCCAGATATCATCAACAATTTTTAAGGATATGGAAAAACCAATTATTAACTTCATATTGAAAGGTAAGAGACCTCGATAAGCAAAGTACTACCGAAGAAGGAAAACAAAGTGAGAGGTCTCACATGCCCAGATCTCAAAACTTACTATACAGCCACAGTAGTCAAAACAGTGTGGTATTGGTACAATGGTAGACAGATAGACTAATGGAACAGAATCAAAAACCCAGAAATAGATCCATCCATCTATGGACATCTAATCTTTGCCAAAAGACCAAAAACCATTAAATACAGAAGAGATAGCCTCCTTGAAAAACGGTGCAGGTAAAATTGGATATCCACCTGCAGAAAAATGAAACAAGACCAATAACCTCACCCAATATACAAAAACAAAGTCAAGTTGTTTCAAAGACTTAAATGTAAAACCTAAAACAATAAAGCTCATTAAAGATAAAATTGGGGCAAATCTGTTTTTAGGTGCCATGAGTCATCTCTGACCCATAGCGACCCTATGCACAGCAGAATGAAACACTGTCTAGTCTTGTGCCAGCCTCATGATCCTTACTATATTTGAGTCCCTCATTGCAGCTACTGTGTTAATTCATCTCGTTGAGGGCCTTCCCCTTCTTCGTTGATCTTCCACTTTACCAAACATGATATCCTTCTCCAGGGAACTGTTCCTTCTGACAACATAACCAAAGTAGGTGAGATGAGGTCTGGCCATTCTTGCTTCCAAAGTACATTCTGGCTGCACTTCTTCCAGGACAGATTTGTTAGTCCTTTTAGTTGACCATGGTACCCTTAGCATTCTTCTCCAATGTCACAACTCAAAAGCATTAACTCTTCTTCAGTTTTCCTTATTCATTGTTCAGCTCTCACATGCATAAGAGGTGATTGAAAATACCATGGCATGGGTTAGGTGCATCTAAGTCTTCAAGGAGACATCTTTGTTCTTCAGCACTTGAAAGAGGTGTTTTACAGTAGATTTGCCCAAAGCAATACATCATCTGGTGTCTTGACTGTTGCTTCCATCATTGTTGATTGTAGAACCAAGTAATATGAAATCCTTGACAACATCACTCTTTTCTCCATCTACCACAAAGCTGTTTATTGGACCAGTAGTGAGGATTTTTGTTTTCTTTATATTGAGGTGTAATCCATACTGCAGACTATAGTCTTCAATCTTCATCAGTAAGTACTTCAAGTCATCCTTCCCTTCAGGAAGCAAAGTTGTGGCATCTGCACATTGCGGGTTGTTAATGAGTCCTTTTCCAATCTTGGTGCTACATTCTTCTTCATATAACCCATGTTCTCAGATAATTTCCTCAGCACACAAGTTGAATAAGAATGGTGAAAGGGTACAACCTTGACACACTCCCTTCTTGATTTTGAAAAATGCAGTATCCCCTTGTTCTGATTGAATGACAGCCAGCCTCATGATCTATGTACAAGTTCCTCATGAGTACAAAGAAGTGTTCTGGAATTCCCATTCTTCTCAATGTTATTCAAAATTTGTTATGATACACAAAATCAAATGCTTTTGCATAGCCAATAAAACATAAGTAAACATCTTTCTAGTAGTCTTTGCTTTCAGATAAGATCCACCTAATATAAGCAATTGTTTCACATCCTTTTCTGAAACCAGCTTGCATTTCTGGAAGCTCTCTGTGAATATACTACTGCAACCATTTTTGAATTATCTTCAACAAGATTTTACTTTTATGTGATACTAATGACATTGCTAGATAATTCCGACATTCTGTGGGATCATCTTTCTTTGGAATGAGTACAAATTTGGATCTCTTCCAGTCAGTTGGCCAGGTAGCTGTCTTCCAAATCTCTTGGCATAGACTAGTGAGTGCCTGCCTCCAGCACAGCATCTATTTCTTCAACATATCAGTGGACATTCCTTCAATTCCTGGAGCCGTGATCGTCATCAATTCCTTCAGTGCAGTTTTGACTTCTTCCCCAATACCATTGGTTCTTGATCATATACCACCTCCTGAAATGAATGAACATCGAGCGATTCTTTTTGGTACAGTGATTCTGTATTCCTTCCATCTTCTTTTGATGCTTCCTGCATCATTCAATATTTTTCCCATAGAATCTTTCTGTATTACAACTCAAAGCTTAATTTTATTTTCTCAGTTCTTTCAGCTTGAGAAATGCTGAGTATGTTCTTACCTTTTGGTTTTCTAACTCCAGGTCTATGAACATTTCATTATAGTAATCGGCTTTGTCTGCTCAAGCTTCTCTTTGAAATCTTCTGTGCAGTTCTTTTATCTTGTTATTTCTCCCATTTGCTTTAGCTACTCTCTACTCAAAGGCAAGTTTCAGAGTCTCTTCTGACATCTATTTTGGTCTTTTCTTCCTTTCTTGTCTTTTTAATGACCTCTTTCTTTCTTGTGGGATGATGTTCTTGATGTCTTCCCACAATTCCTCTGTTTTTCAGTCATTGGTGTTCAATTAATCAAATATATTCTTCAAATTATCTCTAAATTCAGGAGGGATATTATCAACGTCACATTTTGGCTCCAATGAACTTGTTTTAATTGTCTTCAACTTCAACTTGAACATGAAAATGAGCAGTTGCCAAAGCCAAAGATGAGGAAATTGAAGATTTCTACCAACTTATGCAGTCCAGAATTGACCAAACATGTGATCAAGACGTAATGATTGTCACTGGTTACTGGAATGCAAAAGTTGGAAACAAAGAAGAATTACCGGTAGTTGGAAAACATGACCTTGGCGATATAAAATAACATCAGAGATTGCATGATCGAATTTTGCAAGACTATTGACTTACTTATTGCAAATACCTTTTTCAACAACATAAGTGACAACTGCACCTGTAGACTTCACCAGATTGAGTACAGAGGAATCATATTGACCATATCTGTGGCAAGAGACAGTGGAGAAATTCAATATCTCCAGCCAAAACAAGTCCAGAAGCTGATTGTGGATTGTGGAGTAAATATAAGGACCTGAATTTATGGCATACATAGATTATCAAGCATAACTCAGAATGCACAAGAGATGGGAGAAAATCTAGATGAATGGGAACTTTTAAAAGTTAAATCCTTATGCACATTGAAAGACTTCTCCAAAAGGGCAAAAAGAGAACCTACAGATTTGGAGAAAATATTTGCCTGTAACATATCTGACAAGAGGGTTATCTCAAAAATTTATAGAAAACTTTAACACTCAATGCCCAAAAGACAAAAAATATAATTAAAAAATGGGCAAGGGACATGAACAGACACTTCACTAAAGATAATATGCTGGTGGTCTACAAACATATGAGGAATTGGTCATGATCATTAGCCATTAGACAGATGCAAATCAAAGCAAAAATGGGATATCATCTCACCCCAGCAACAATAGCAAAATTAAATAAGACAGAAAAATAACAAATGCTGGTGAGATTGTGGAGAGACTGGAACTCTCATACATTGCTGGTAGAACTGCAAAATGGTACAACCATTGTGGAAAATGGTATAACATTTCCTTAAAAAACTGAAAATAGAAATGCCATCTGAGCCAGAAATTCCATTGCTAGGAATATATCCTACAGATATGAGGGACAGGACATGAACAGACATATGCACACTCATGTTCATCACAGCACAATTCACTCTAGCAAAGAGATGGAAACAACCTAAATGCCCATCAACAGATGAATATATTATCAAATTATGGAACATTCACACAATGGAATATGATGTTACATGGAAAAACAATGAAGAATACATGAATCATGTCACAAAATGGATGAATCTGGAGGACATTATGCTGAATGAAATAAATCAATCTCAGAAGGACAAATATTGTAGGAGCCTGTTTCTGTAAAAAAGTCAAGAAAGGGTTTGCTTAGGGAATGGAATTAACTCTGTAGGTTACCTGTGAAGGGAGGTAACGGGAGAGGAAAATTTCAGATTAGGTGTGGGCCACATGCTGAGTTGGGTAAGCAGAGAGATGGTATAGAAAGACTCTGTGACCAGCATGATAATATTGGGGGAAGGCAGTACACCAAACTGTGCACATAAGATAGAGAAAACAGAGGCTAATACCAGTATATGCACAATACTGCATTACCACTAATACCAAACACCAGGCTACAGATAAATGCATAGACAACTGAGAAGATCAGTTGGGGGTCAGCAAACAAGAATATATCCTAGAGCAATGATAAATTTAGCTGAGAATAATCTTGCACAAATACTAGTGATACAAAATAACCACAATCATTACAGAAGCAACAGAAGACAGACAAGGAGAAATCCCTCAGACATAGCCAAAAATCTTGGGAGAGAGAACCATAGGGTCTGCTACCTCAGGGCCATAGTTTGGGGGACATCAGCATCAATTGATACAATATAATACATAATAATCTTTTTCTACAACCTACTTTGATGAGTAGAGACTGAGGTCTTAAAAGCTTTCAAGCTGCCATCTAAGATGCAGCTAATGGTCTCCTTTTGTCTGAACCAAAGAAGAGTGAAGAAAACCAAGGGCATTTGAAAACAATCAGTCCTAGGATATGATGGACCTTGAGTCCAGAAGAGCCAGATGGTGCCCAGCTACCAATTCCAATTACTCAGGAAGGGATCAAAACTAGAGATCCTTGATGGACTGGGAGGAAATATGTGGAACAAAATTCAAAAATGCAATAATGACCAGAATTACTGGTCGAATGGAGGCTGGTGGCACCCCCAAGACTATGGCCCTGGCATATACTTTAGGCCTCGGATCAGACTCACTCCCAAGGTCTGACCCTCAGCCCAACAGTAGAAAGACTTACATGCAGAATACCTAACCCAGGGCAATGTACCCACTTAGTCTATGGAGATACACCCCTCGGAGCAATCAGCCATGGGGCATTAAAGGAGCAGCATTCACATGGAAGGAAAACTTGAAAGACAGGAGTTCATAAAAAGAAGGGCACAGGGGTAAGATTGTCACAGGGAAGGGAGAGGAGGAGAGTGGGTTAGGTTTGGGAATGGTAATCAGGGCTTGAAACTAAATGGACATGAACTGTTGAATGTAAAAATAATTCTACTCTGTAAATTTACAACCAAACACAATTAAAAAATATTGCTTGTGTTGCTTGTGTTAGTAGTAAGTGCTTTGAAAATATGTTAATTCTTAGGTGCACAATTTCTGGATTAAATTATATGAGTAACTTTCAGGATTTTGGAATATGTTTCTAAATTTTTATTCGGGAAAAGTGGACATGGTTCCATCAAGATGTGAAAGTAAATATACATCCATGATGAGTCTTATAATTATTTCCCAACTTGATATGTGAAAAATATCAGTCATGTAAAATATAAACACAGAATATGTATATAAAATAAAATAAGAATGTCATATTTTTTCTTCAAAAGAACATTACCATGTTTACTAATATGTTCTATGAAACTTCCTTGTGCACTTTGTGTATATACATGGGTGTGTATTTATATAATACATACACTACAGAGATCATTTAATGCACATTTCATTTTTTGGTTGCTTATGTTCAAATAAGAATATATCTTGAAAATGTAACAGTTTAGTATATATGTGTGCTCACACCTTTAGAGGAAATGGGTGCACTGTACTGTAGGTAGCATAATTTATTGAACCATACTCCAATAATATTTCCTTTGTTATGCATAATTCTTTATTATTAAAAAATAAGTAATAGTTCTACCTTTGTTGCATAAACAATTAATATTTTTAGTTCTCATAGAAAATATAAATCAACACCTCAGTAAAACTTTACTTATAGAATGTAAAAGCATCAAATTTAAAATTAGGTTATAAGAGCATCAATTTCTCCATATTTTCACAATTACTAAATTGTTTATTTTTGTATTTGCATTTCTGTGGCATCAGTTAGGTTGACATCTTTTTATAGTTGTACTTGAGAGTACTGTTAGTACTCTGGTAATTTGCCTGCTTCTGTGAGGCTGGAGGTATGCCACTGGTATTTAAAGTACAGCAGAGTCACCCATGGTGGACAGGTTTCAGTGGAACCTCCAGACTAAAATAGACTGGAAAGAAGGAAGTAATCGTTTAATTCTCAAAGAAATGGCTAGCAATAACTGTATGAATAGCAGTAAAACACTGTCCAATGTAATACTGGAAAATTTTATGAATGGCTCTGAAACATTGCTGATACAGTGCTGGAAGATGAGTCTCAGAAGATGGAAGGCACACATAATACAACTGTAGAGTCAATCTTGATTACGTGCTTGGAGTAAAGCTTTCATGACCTCTATTTGCTGATGGGCCACAACTCAAAATGGGAAGAAACAGGTGCAAACATCCATTAATAAACAGAATGTGGAATGTGTGAAATATGAATCTAGGAAAATTAAAAGTTGTCAAAAATGAAATGGAACACATAAAGAATGATATCCTAGGCACCAGTGAACTGAAATGGATTTGCACTGGCCATTTTCATCATTCGTAATATGATCTATTACATTGGGAATGACAAATTGAAGACGGATGATGTCACATTCATCATCACAAGGAATGTTTCAGATATATCCTGAAGTACAATGCTGTCAGGTATAGGATAGCATCCATATGCTTATAAGGAAGACCTATTAATACTATTATACAGTTCTACACACTAACCAGTAAAGCCATAGTTAAGGAAATTGAAGATTTTTACTAACTTATACAATCTGAAATTGACAAATATGCAATTAAGATGTATTGATTATTACTGGTGATTGGAATGTGAAAGTTGGAAACAAAGAGGAATTATCAGTAGTTGCAAAATATGGCCTTGGTGAAAGAAATGAATGACATTGGAGATCACCTGATAGAATTTTGCAAAACCAATGACTTATTCATTGCAAATACCTTTTTTTCAACAACATAAACATAAAATATGCATGGACTTCATCAGATGGAATACACAGGAATTGAATGGACATCATCTGTAGAAAATGACAATGGAGAAGCTCAATATCATGAGCTAAACAAGATCAGGAGCTAAGTGTGGAAGAGACTATCAATTTTTCATATGCAAGTTCAAGTTGAAGCTGAAGAAAATTAAAACAAATCCATGAAAGTCAAAATATGGCCTTGATTATATTCCCCCTTAATTTAGAGACCATCTGAAGAATAGATCTGATGCACTGAAAATCAGTGACTGAGAACAAACAACTTGTGGGATGACATCAAGAACATCATTCATGAAGAAAGCAAAAGGTAATTAAAAATACAGGAAAGGAAGAAAAGACCAAAATGGATATCAGAAGAGATTCTGAAACTTGCTCTTGAATGGACTGTAGCTAAAAGCAAATGAAAGAAATGGCAAGAGAAAAGAGCTAAACAAAAGATTTCAAAGAGTAGCTTAAGAAGACAAAATCAATTATTATAATGAAATGTGCAAAGACCTGGAATTAGAAAATCAAAACAGAAGAACACAATCAGCATTTCTCAAGATGAAAGAACTGAGGAAATAATTCAAACCTCAAATTGCAATAATGAGCAAAATATTGACTGATCAGGAAGCATAAAGAGAAGATGGAAGGGATATACAGAGTCACTGTACAAAAAAGAATTGACCAATGTTCAATTATTTCATGGGGTGGTATATATATGATCAAGAACCAATGATACTAAAGGAAGAAATTGAAGCTGCACTGAAGGAATTGGTGAAAAGACTCTAAGAAGTGATGAAATACCAATTAAGATAGTTTAACAAACAGATGTAGCACTAGAGGCACTTACTCATTCATGCCAAATAATTTGGAAGATAGCTATATGGCCAACTGACAGGAAGATATCCATATCTGCACTCATTCCAAACAAAGGTGATCAAACAGAATGTGGAAATTATTGAACAATATCAACACTAGTGAAATTTTGCTAAAGATAATTTGAAACATGGTTGAAGCAGTATACTGCCAGGAAACTTCCAGAAATGCAAGCTGGATTGAGAAGTGGACATAGAATGAGGGATATCATTACTGATGCCAGATGGATCTTGGCTGAAAGCAAAGAATACCGGAAAGATGCTTACGAGGTTCTGCCAAGATGGTGGACTAGGCAGAAAGACTGCACAGACCCTCTTTAACAGAGAAAAGGGAAACCAATTAGCACAGACACAGAAGATAATCTTGGACTCCTGAGCCTTGAAGGGAAGGATATAGAAGTGGACTAAACCCCAACTGGCAAAAAAAAATACTGTGAAAATACCAAAAAAGGAGACATACAGAGCTGCAGTCTGGCCACGATCCTGAGCAATCCTGATGGTACAGACAGCTTGGGGATTCCCAAGTGGTGGTAGGACCTAATAATTAACCTAAAAATCAGCCCTGCTAACCAGGGACTGCACAGAGGACTTCTCTGGTGGCTGAGGAATAAATGGAGAAGGTGAAGAGAAAGGCGGGCTGAGCTGTGGATTTTTGCTGGTCCGGAGGGTGCCATCATTTTGAAAGTTTAAAAGTGGCTTGACTATTTTGGATATTTAAAGAGACAGCGCTCTCGCAGATTCCTGGGGCTTAAGAATACGTTCTAATTCCAGCAACCCCAAGGACACTCTGGACCTCCAAGAGTCAAAAGGTACCATATTCCTCTTGTTACTCTTATTCCGCACACTCGTTTGGTGAACAGAGGTACAGCCATCCCCTACTCCTACCTACCTTTTGGGCCCACAGGAACTCCATCACAGTCTGATGGAGCCTGGGTGCCCTGGTCTGTCCTCCACCAATTTTTAAATTTTCTTCTTTTTTTTCCCCTCTTTATTTATTTATTTTTTGCTCTTTTTTCTGGTGATTAGTTTGCTTATATTTGTCTGTTTTAAAACAGCTATTATTACTAATACTTTTGTCCTTTTCACTATTATTCTTAATCTTCCCCTCCCAGGTCCTAGTTGTCAGCATTTTTTCTTTTCCCTGCTCCTGGTTGAAATTTTTTTTTTTAATTTAAATGCTTCCCATCCCCCCTTTTTTTCTCGTGGTTAACCCCATTCCTTATTTTTCTTTTGGCATTTTTCCCATTTTTTTTCCTTAATTATTTTCCTTCTCT
>NW_006921591.1:8878617-8881421 GCF_000298275.1 Orycteropus afer afer
TTTTTTTTTTTTTTTAAGTTACTATTCCTGTGTGATTACATGGCGCGTTTTTTGTCCATGTGCTTTTAGCTTTTTGATGGATATTCAATTGTAATTTGTGTCTGACTGAGTGGGAGACAACAATAGTCCCCATAAGACACAACTACAACTCCACCTCCTGCACCTTCACTTACTGATTGAGAGCCATTACCTCCTTATCCACCAATGGGCCAACAATTAAAAAACACCAAGAAGGGCCTGAATCATGCTTGACTGCTCTTCACAAACAGTTAACAGAAATCTAAATACAACAATGTCATGATGCCTCGGAGACAACAGACCCTTACAGTGCACACAAAGAAGCAGGATAAAGTGGTACAAACAAGGGAGCAGGATACAGACCCAGAACACATCCCTGAAGAAGAAGCAGCATTGGAACTCTCTGATAAGGAATTCAAAAGAATTATATGTAGGTATCTTCAAAGGATTGAGAGATAGACCAAAGAAAGCACCGAAAAAACCCTAGAAGAATTTTGGAAGAAAATACAAGAACAAAATGACAAAATAAATGAAAAATTAGAAATGATTCTAAATCTATAGACAGAAATCCAGAAGATTAATACTAAATTTTAAGAAATAGATAACACATTGGAAGGGCAAAGGAGTAGAATTGATGCAATGGAAAACAGAATTAATGAGATTGAAGACAAATACCTGAATACTTCTTTGGAAAAGGATCAATCAGAAAAAAAAAAAAAAAATCAAAACGAAATGAAGAAAGCCTAAAGTTCATGTGGGATGCCATCCAAAGGAATAACTTACATGTCATTGGAATTCCAGAACAGGAAGAGAAAAAGAAAACCACTGAGAACATTGTCTAAGATTTGCTCAAGGAGAACTTTCCTGATATGATGAAAGATGAGAATATATCCATTCAGGAAGTCCAATGAACCCCAAACAGAATAGACCCCAAAAGAAAATCACCAAGATGCATCATCATCAAATTCATCAAACCAAAGACAAAGACAAAACCCTGACAGCAGCATGGGAAAAACAAAAAGCTACCTACAAAGAACAGCCAGTAAGAATAAGCTCTGATTTGTCAGCAGAAACCATTCAAGTGAGAAGGCAATGGGATGGTATATATAAAACCCTGAAAGAAAAATTTTCAACCAAGAATTATATGCCCGGCAAAATTTTCCCTCAAATATGATGGTGAAATTAAGAGATTTCTAGATAAGCACTAAGGGAATTTGTTAAAACCAGACCAACCTTACAAGAGATGCTAAAGGGAGTCCTTTGAACAGAGAACCAAACATAACAAATGATAACAGTCCATTAAGACACAAGATGACATAACCCAGAAACCACAGCTATGGACATATCCTAAGTAAAATGAGCTTACAAGATTGTAAACAGGAAACCAGAGACATCAATTGACAAGTGAGGACAACTATAAACAAAAAGGAAGAAAAGACTGTGTAGTTACAGAACTTCTAAATGGTGAGGAAGTTAAGAGAGTTACAAGATAGAATGGACTGTTCTAAACTTGGGGAGAAAATTATAAATTAGAAAGATGCTTATTTGTGTTTTATTGACTATGCAAAACATTTGACTGTGTGGATCATAATGAATTATGGATAACATTGAGAAGAATGGGAATTCCAGGACACTTAATTGTGCTCATGAGGAACTTCTAAATAGACAAGGAGACTATTATTCAAACAGAACAATGGGATATGCATGGTTTAAAATCAGGAAGGGTGTACATCAGGGTTTTATCTTTATAACATAATTATTCAATCTGTATGCTGAGCAAATTTGAAGAAGCTGAACTGTATGAAGAAGAGTGTGGGATGAGGATTGGAGGAAGATTCATTAACAATCTGTGATATGCAGATAAGACAACCTTGCTTGCTGAAAGTGACAATGACTTGAAGCACTTACTGATAAAGATGAAACACTATAATCTTCACTATGGATTACAAATCAACATAAAGAAAACAAAAATCCTCACAAGTGAACCAATAAGTAGCATCATGATAAATTGAGAAAAGAATGAAGTTGTCAACAATTTCATTTTACATGGCTCCACAATCAACAGGTATGGAAGCAGCAGTCCAGAAATCAGACATATGTATTAAACTGGGCAACAACAGATCTCTTTAAAGTATTGAAGAGCACACATGTCACTTTGAAAACTAAAGTCCACCTAATCCAAGCCACAGTATTTTCAATGGTCTCATATGCATGTGAAAACTGGACACTGAGTAAGGATGACGAAGAAGAGTTGATGGTTTTGAATTGTGTTGGTGAAGAATACTGAAAGCACCATGGACTGTCAGAAGGAACAAATCTGTCCCGGAAGAAGTGCAGCCAGAATTCTTCTTAGAAATGAGAATGACCAGACTTTGTCTCATCTACTTTGGTCATGTAGCCAGAAGAGACCATTTCTTGGAGAAGAATATCATGCTTGGTAAAGTAAAGGGTCAGAAAAAAAAGGAGAGGCCCACAACAAGATGAATTAACACAATGGTTGCAACAATGAGCTTAAGTATAGCAATCATTGTGAGAATGGTGTACAACCAGGCAGTGTTTCCTTCTGCTGTACATAGGGTCACTATGAATTGGAGCTGACTCGATGGCACCTAACAACAAACAATATTAGAGGATGGTATATATAACAGTTAAGGCTGTCCTAGTGGGAGCTCTGGTAGCGTAGTGGCTAAGGCACTTGACTGCTAACCACAAGGCTGGCGGTTCAAACCCACCAGCCACTCCTCAGAAGGAAGATGGGGCAATCTACTTCCATAGTGATACTGCCT
>NW_006921591.1:8881521-8885522 GCF_000298275.1 Orycteropus afer afer
CAAAGGCTAACCACACCTCTGTCACCTGAGTGTTGAGTGCTAGCAAGGAGACCTTGGCCTGTTAAGGCTGAGAACTATTCAAAGAAGGAAGAATCATTATTAGTGTTCCTGAGCCACTCCTCAGAAGGAAGATGGGGCAATCTACTTCCATAGTGATACTGCCTTGGAAACCCAAGGAGGGGTCACTATGAGTCGGGTCTGACTCGACAGCATATAACAACAACAACAACAGTGGTGCAGTGGTTTAGGGTTCCGTTGTTAAGTGAAAGTTCAGTAGTTTGAACACATCAAAAATACCAGGTTCCCATAAAATTCCAGCCTGGAGAAACCCCATGGGGTAGTTCTACTTTGTCACATAGAGTTCTTATGAGTTCAAATTCACTTGATGGCACACAACAACAATAAAAATATAGCTGTTAAGAGCACAAAGTAAGAACTGGTTACTTGTTTTTTTAATTATTATTATTATTGTATTTTCAGTGAAAATTCACGCAGCAAATTAGTTTCCTATTTAACTATTTATATAGTTATTGCTCCTACCACTTGTCTGTCAGTTTGTCATACTGTGGTGACTCATGTGTTGCTGTGAGGCTGGAGGCTATGCCACCAATATTTCAAATGCCAGAAGGTTCACTCATGGTGGACAGGTTTCAGCGGGGCTTCCAGACTAAGAGAAAGTCAGAAGAAGGAAGGGGTCATCCACTTCTCAAATAATTGGCCAGTGAAAACATTATGAATAGCAGTGAAACACTGTGTGATATATTACTGGAAAAGTTTATGAATAGCCCTGAAACACTGTCCAATATAATGCTGGAAGATGAGCCCCTCAGGTAAGAAGTCACTCAAAATGCAACTGGAAAAGAGCTGCCTATTCAGAGTAGAGTTGACTTTAATCATGTGGATGGAGTACTCCATTTGCTTCTGTGGCATGACTGAGAACAAGAAGAAATAGCTGCAAACATCAGAACATGTAACATACAAAATATGAATCCAAGAAAATTGGAAGTTTTCTAAAATGAAATGGAATGCTTAAAGATCAATATCCTAGGTATTAGTGAGCTGAAATGCAGTGGTCTTGGCCATTTTTAATCAGACAACAGTATGATATACTATGTGAGGAATAACAAACTGAAGAGGAATGACGTGGCATTCATCTTCACAAAGAATGTTTCAAGATCTATCCTGAAGTACAATGATGTCAGTGATAGGATAATATGCATATACTTACAAGGAAGAGCAGTTAATAATAATATTATTCAAATTTACTCACCAACAAACAAAGACAAGATGAGGAAATTGAAGATTTGAAACAACTCCTGTAGTTTGAAATTGACCAAACATGCAATCAAGATGCGTTGATTACCACTGCTGATTAGAATGCAGAAGTTGGAAACAAAGAAGAATCATCAAAGTTGGAAAATAGAGTCTTGGTAATAGATATGACACTGGAATTTTCATGATAGAATTTTGCAAGACCAATAACTTATTCATTGCAAATACCTTTTTTCAGCAACACAAACAGGAGCTATTCATGTAGACGTCTCCAGATGGAGTACACAGGAATCAGATTGACTATATCTGTGGAAAGAAGCAACAGAGAAGCTCAATATCTTTAGCCAATATAAGGCCAGGAACTGACTGTTGAACAGACCATCAATTGTTCATATGCAAGTTCAATTTGAAAGTTAAGATAATTAAAACAAGCCCACAAGAGCTAATATATGACCTTGATTTTATCCCTCCTGAATTTAGAGACCACCTGAAGAATAGATTTGATGAATTGACCACCAATGACCAAAAACCAGAGGAATTTTGGGATGACATCAAGAACATCATCCTTGAAGAAAGCAAAAGGTCATTAGAAAGACAGGAAAGGAAAAAAAAAAGACCAAAATTGATGTCAGAAGAAACTCTGAAACTTGCTGTTGAATGGAGAATAGCTAAAGCAAATGGAAGAAATGGCCAGATAAAGGAGCTGAACAGAAGATTTCAAAGAGCAGCTCGAGAAGACAAAGTCAATTATTATAACAAAATGTGCAAAGACCTGAAGTTAGAAAACCAAAAGGGAAGAAGACACTTAGCATTTCTCAAGCTGAAAGAGCTGAAGAAAAAGTTCAAGTCTTGAGTTGCGATATTGAGCGATACTATGGGCAAAATATTGAATGATATGGGAAACATCAAAAGCAGATTGAAGGAATACACAGTCACTGTACCAAAAAGAATTGTCAATATTCATCAATTTCAAGAGGTGACATGTGATCAAGAATCAATGGTATTGAAGGAAGAAGTTGAAGATGCACAGAAAGAATTGGCAAGGAATAAGGCTTCAGGAATTGACAGAATACCCACTGAGATATTTCAACAAGTGGATGCTACACTGGAGGCTCTTACTCATCTATGCTAAGAAATTTGGAAGACAGAAACCTGGCCAACTGACTGGAAGAGATCCATATTTGTACCCATTCCAAAGAAAGGTGATCCCACAGAATGTGGAAATTATTGTATAATATTATTAATATCACAGGCAAGTAAAATATTGCTTAAGATAATTCAAAAACAGCTGCAGCAGTATATTGACAGAGAACTAGAAATGCCAGCTGGATTCAGAAGGGATGTGTAATGAGGGATATCATTGCTGATGTCAGATGGATCTAGGCTGAAAGCAAACAAAACCAGAAAGATACTTACTTGTGTTTTATTGACTATGCAAAGGCATTTGATTGTATGTATCATAACAAATTATAGATAACATTGCAAAGAATGGGAGTTCCACAACACTTGATTATACTCAGGAGGAACTTGCACATAGACCAGAAGGCTGCTGTTCAAAGAGAACAAGGGGATACTGCATGGTTTACAATCAGGAAGGGAATGCATCAGGATTGTATCCTTTCACCATAGTTATTCAATCTGTACGCTGAGCAAATAATCCAATAAGCTGAACTGTATGACAAAAAATGTGGCACCAAGACTGGAGGAAGATTCATTAACAATCTGCAATATGCAGAAAACACAACTTTACTTGCTGAATGTAAAGATGACTTGATGCACTTACTGATGAAGATTAAAGACTACAATCTGCAGTATAGATTACACCTCAACATAAAGAAAATGAAAATCCGCACAACTACACCAATAAGCAGCATCACAATAAATGGAGAAAATATTGAAGTTGTCAAATATTTCATATTACTTGGTTCCACAATTAACACAAATGGAATCAGCAGTCATGACATCAGATGGTGTATTACACTCGGCAGATCTGCAGCAAAAGACCTCTTTCAAGTGCTGAAGAGCAAAGATGTTTCTTTGAAGAATAAAGTGTGTCAAACCCAAGCCATGGTATTTTCAATCACCTCATAAGCGTGTGAAAACTGGACAATTAATATGGAAGACTGAAGAAGAGTTCATGTTTTTGAGTTGTGGTGTTGGCCAAGATTGCTGAAAGTATCACGGACTGCCAAAAGAACTAACAAATCTGTCCTGGAAAAAAGTGCAGCCAGAAAGCTCCTTGGAAGTGAGAATGGCCAGACTTTCTCTCACCTAAATTAGTCATGTTGTTTAAAGGGACCATTCCTTGGAGAAGGATATCATGCTTGATAAAGTGGCGGGTCAACGAAAAGGGAAAACTCTCAATGAAATGGACTTACACAGTGACTGCAATGATGGGCTAAGGTATAGCAAGGATTGTGAGACTGGCACAGGACCAGGCAATGTTTTCTTCTGTTGTACATAGGGTTGCAATGAGTTAGAAACAAATTGACAGCACCTAACAACAGTATAACTAATATGTCAACCATACCTAATGCCTCAATCTTCATAATACCTCTCAACGAATTTTCAGTATCTCTGTCATTACACAATCCTGAAGCAAGTCACAATCATCTCTATTTGGTTACTTACTACAGTATCAACTTAACTGGTCTCTCAGTTATTTAATTGTCTTCCATGAGACTGTTCTCACTGCAGCAGTCAGGATGATCTTATTAAAATATAAATCA
>NW_006921591.1:8886588-8887070 GCF_000298275.1 Orycteropus afer afer
GGAACAGGCAGAAAGACTGCACAGACCCTCTTCAACAAAGAAAAGGGGAACCAATTAACACAGACACAGAAGATAATCCTGGACCCCTGAGACTTGAAGGGAAGGATATAGAAGTGTACTAAACCCCAACTAGCACAAAAATTTGCTTGAAAGTACCAAAAAAGGAGACATACGGAGCTGCAGTCTGGCAGTGATCCTCAGTGATCCTGAATGCACAGACAGCTTGGAGATTACCAAGTGGTGGTAGGAACTAAGAATTAACCAAAAAATCAGCCCTGCTAGCCAGGGACTGCACAGATGACTGCTCTGGGGGCTGGGGAATAAAAGGTAAAGCAGCAGGGAAGAGGAAGGCAGGCTAAGCTGTGGACTTTTGCCGGTTTGGAGGACACCACCATTTTGAATGTTTACAAGTGGCTAGACAATTTGGTAGCATAGTGGCTAAGGCACTTGACTGCTAACCAGAAGGCTGGTGGTTCAAACCC
>NW_006921591.1:8887170-8888581 GCF_000298275.1 Orycteropus afer afer
TCCTACTTCCGTAGTGATACTGCCTCGGAAACCCAAGGAGGGGTCGCTATGAGTCGGGGCTGACTCGATGGCAACCAACAACAACAACAAAAGACAATTTTGAATATTTGAAGAGACAGTGCTCTCCCAGATTCTAGAGGCTTAAGAACAGGTTCTGCTTGCCAGTAGTCCCAAGGACACTCTGGACCTATACAACGGAAAAGGTGCGACATTCTCCTTGTTACTTTTATACCCCACACCCACTTGGAGAATGGAGGTGAAACCATGCCCCACTCCCACCCACCTTCTGGGCCCGAAGACTCTCCTTCCCAGTCTGTGTGCTCAGATGGAGCCTGGGTGCCCTGCCCTGCCCTCTCCTGATTTATTTCTTTTTATATTCATTTTTTATTTCCTTTCTATTTTCTGGTATTCAGTTTGCTTGTTTTTGTCTGTTCTAAAACTATTATTATTATTGTTAATACTTTCATCCTTTTTACTATAATTCTTTATTCTTCCCCTCCCAGGTCCTAGTTTTCAGCTTTTTTTCTTTTCCTTGTTCCTGATTGCATTTTTTTTTTTTTTTTCCTTATCATGGTTAACCCCGTTCCTTGTTTTTATTTTTGGATTTTTCCCATTTTTTCTTCATTATTCTCCTTCTCTACCTTTTTCTCTTATTGCCCTATACTCAGATATTACAGATTTTCTTCTTTTTCTCTGATTCTTTTTCCCTTTTTCCTTTTTTTTGGTTACTGTTGTTGTGTGATTACATGGTGTATTTTTTTGTCCATGTGCTTTTAGTTTTTTGATGGTTATTCAATTGTAATTTTTGTTTAAATGAATGGGAGACAGAAACAGTACTCATAAGACACAACTACACCCACACATCCTGCAACTTCACTTACTGAGAGAGAGCCACCACCTCCTTCTCCACCAATGGGCCAACAATAAAAAACCACCAAGAAGAGCCTGAATCACCATTGGCTGCTCTTCAAAAACAGTTAACAAGATCTAAATACAACAAATCCATGATGTCTCAGAGAAAACAGATGATCACAGTCCACACGAAGAAGCAAGATAAAGTGGTAGAAACAAGGGAGCAGGATACAGACCCAGAACACATCCCTGAGGAAGAAGCAGCATTGGAACTCTCTGATAAGGAATTAAAAAGAATTATCTTTAGGTATCTTCAAAGGTTTGAGAGACAGACCAAAGAAAACACAGAAAAACCCTTAGAAGAATTTTGGAAGAAAATACAAAAACAAAATGACAAAATAAATGAAAAGTAGAAATGATTAGAATTAGTACAAATGATTAGAAATCTACAGATAGAAATCCAGAAGATTAGTACTAAACTGCCAGAAATAGATAACACATTGGAAGAGCGAAGGAGTAGAATTCATGCAATGGAAGACAGAATTAATGAGATTGAAGA
>NW_006921591.1:8888712-8890924 GCF_000298275.1 Orycteropus afer afer
ATGATGAAAGATGAGAATATATCCATTCAGGAAGTCCAACGAACCCCAAACAGGATAGACCCCAAAAGAAAATCACCAAGATACATGATCATCAAACTCACCAAAACCAAAGACAAGACAGAATCTTGACAGCAGCATGGGAAAAACAAAAAGTTATGTACAAAGACAGCCAGTAAGAATACGCTCTGATTTCTCAGAAGAAACCATGCAAATGAGAAAGCAATGGGATAGTATATATAATACCCTGAAAGAGAAAAATTTTCAACCAAGAAATGTATACCCAGCAAAATTTTCCTTAAAATATGTTGGTGAATTTAGGAGATTTCCAGATAAGCAGAAACTAAGGGAATTTGTTAAATCCAGACCAACCTTACAAGAGATGCTAAGGGGAGTCCTTTGAACAGAGAACCAAAAATAGCAAATAACAATTGACCATTAATAGACAAGATGACATAACCCAGAAAATACAACTATGGACATATCCAAAGTAACTTGAGCTTACAAGATTGTGAATAGGAAACCAGAGACATCAATTGGCAGTGAAAACAACTACAAACAGAAGAGAGAAAATACTGTGTAGTTACAGAACTTCTAAATGGTGAAGAAGTTAAGAGAGTTGCAAGATAGAATGGACTGTTCTAAACTTGGGGAAAAAATTATAAATCATAAGGTAGCCTCAAAGAAAAATGATAAACCTTCACATCACAATAAAAAAGAGGACAAGCACAAATATTCAGAAAACACTAAAACAACAGCTACAAAGGAAATGATAACACAATTCATAAACATAATGAGATTAGCACAGAAAATAATATGGAACAAAGAAAACAGGGACACCATGATAAAACACATAACAAATTGACAACATCTGATTCATATTTGTCAATAATCACTCTGAATGTTAATGAATTAAATGTGTCACTCAAGAGATGGAGAGATGTAGATTGGATAAGAAAACAAAACCATCAATATGCTGCCTACAAGAGACACACCTTAGAGATAAAGACAAAAATAGACTAAAAATCAAAGGTTGGAAAAAGATATATCAAATAAATAGCAACTGTAAGAGAACAGGAGTGGCAATATTAATTTCTGATCAAATTGACTTTAAGACAAAAACCACCATACGAGACAAGGAAGGACATCATATAATGATTAAAATATCAATTGTACATGAAGATATAACCATAATAGATATTTATGGACCCAATGAAAGAGCCCAAATATACATAAATCAGACTGTAAAAGAGTTGAGAAGACAAATAGATGACCCCATAGTCATAGTGGGAGACTTTAATATACCACTTTCAATGAAAGATAGAACAACTGGAAAGAAACTCAACAAAGATGCAGAAGAGCTCAAAAATACAATCCACCAACTTGGCCTTATAGACATCTATAGAGCACTTCACCCAAAAGCAGCACAATATATATTCTTCTCCAGTGCACATGGAACATTTACCATGATAGACCATATGTTAGGCGATAAAGCAAGCCTTAATAAGTTTAAAAATATTGAAGTACTGCAAAGTATATTCTGAGATCATAATGTTGTCAAATTATAAATCAACAATAGGAAGATCAATAGAAAAAGAGTAAACACATGGAAACTGAGCAACACCCTCCTTGAGAAAGACTAGGTAAGAGAAGAAATAAAAATTGAAATTCAAAAATTCTTTGAATCAAATGAGATTGAAAACACAACATACCAAAATATTTGGGACACAGCAAAAGCAGTGATCAGAGGCCAAATTATAGCAATAACTGCACACATCAAAAAAGAAGAAAGAGCCAAAATGAATATTTTAAACCAACATCTTCAACAATTAGAAAAAGAATGACAAGAAAAGACTACAGTCACCAGAAGAAAGGAAATAATCAAGATTTGAGCAGAAATCAATGAGGAGAGCAATAGAAAAAATCAACAAGACCAGATGCTGGTTTTTTGAAAAGGTCAATAAAATTGATAAACCACTGGCAAATTTAACACAGGAAAAGAGGGAGAGAATACAAATAACAAGAATAAGAAACAAAATGGATATCATCACAACAGAACTAAATGAAATAAAAGGATAATACCAGGATACTATGAAGAACTATACTCCAACAAACTTGAAAATCTGGAAGAAATGGACAGATTTCTAGAAACACACCACTTACCTAAGCTACCACAGATTGATGTGGAAAAGTTGAACAGGCCCATCACAAAAGA
>NW_006921591.1:8892031-8895022 GCF_000298275.1 Orycteropus afer afer
AGGGATATAGAAAAACCAATCACTAACTTTATATGGAAAGGAAAGAGACCTTGGATAAGCAAAGCAGTATTGAAGAAGAACGCAGTAGGATGTCTCACACTGCTGGATCCCAAAACCTACTGTACAGCCTCAGTAAGTAGTCAAAACTGCCTGGTATTGGTTTAAAGGCAGATACATAGACCAATAGAATATAATTGAGAACACAGAAATAGATCCATCACTCTATGGTCAGCTGATCTTTGACAAAGTGTCTAAATAGATTAAATGAGGAAGAGAATGTTTGTTTAATAAATGGTGCTGACAAAACTGGATATCCATTTGCAGAAAAATGAAACAAGATCTGTACCTCACACCATACACAGAAACGAACTCCAGATGGATCAAGACTTAAATGTGAAACCTAAAACTATAGAGTTCTTCAAGGAAAAACTAGGGGCATATTTAGGGACCCTAATATATGGCATAAATAGACTATCAAGCATAACTCTAAATGTTCAAACAGCAGAAGAGAAAGCAGATGATTGGGACCTTCTAAAAATTAAATTTTTATGTGCTTCCAAAGACTTTTCTAAAAGAGGCAAAAGAGAACCTACAGATTGGGAAAAAAATATATATTTGGTAAAGACAAGGGACTTATCTTTAGAATTTATTGAAAATTCCAACACCTCAATCACAAAAAGACAAACAATCCAATTAAAAAATGAGCAGAAGACATGAATAAACATTTTAGCAAGGAAGATATTCAAGCGGCCAACAAACATATGAAGAAATGCTCATGATCATTAGCTATTAGAGAGATGCAAATCAAAATAACAATGAGATACTATCTTGTTCCAGCACTAGAAGCAAAATTCAACAAGACAGAAAATAACAAATGCTGGCAAGGTTGTGGAGAGATTGGGACTCTCATACCCTGCTGGTGGGACTGTAAAATAGTACAACCACTGTGGAAAGCAGTATGGTGATTCCTTAAAAATTTGGAACTACAAATAAAATTTGACCTAGCCATTCCATTACTAGGTATATATACTAAAGAAGGGAGAGCCATGACAAGAACAGACATATATACATCCATGTTTATTGCAGCACTATTTACAATAGCCAAAAGATGGAAACAACCTAGGTGTCCATCAACTGAGAAATGGATAACCAAACTATTGTACATACACATAATGGAATACTATGCAATGCTAAAGAATAAAGTGGAATCTGTAAAATACTGCATAATGTGGATGAACCTGGAGGACGTTATGCTGAGTAAAATAAGTCAATCAAAAAAGGATAAATATTGTATTAGTCCATTATTGTAAAAGTCAAGGAAAGGTTTATCTATGGAAGGGAAATTTCTTTGTTGGTTACCAGGTGTGGGATGGGTGAGTAGGGAACACAGATAGATAGAGATAAGTATTGATTTTGGTGAAGAGAAGGGCAACGTACCAAATGTGAGTGATCAATATGATGGCATTGAGGAAGAGAAAGATATAGAGAGGTACATGGGAGGTACAGACAACAAAGATGAACCCTATTGCACGTACAGTACTGCATTGTCAGTGAAGGCAATCATGGGTATACGGGTGGATACATGTGTTTACAGGCTGAACTAGTATGTATATCTATGAAATGGGAAGTGTACCAAGAACATGTACAGGGTTGGCAGACAATGGTTCTATAACTATGTGTATGATCTGAATTCCCAGGTGTATAGTAGAGCTGACTAGGGGAAAGGTTGTAGTCACTGCTTGGTCACAGCCAGCTACTCAGAGGGACTGAGTAGTTGAACCTGTGGGCTTGGGACCATAGTAGCAGGGGACATCAAGCTCAATTGGCATAACATAATACACAAAACATTGTTCCAACTCCTACTTTGGTGAGTAGCGACTGGGATCTTAAAAGCTTGCAAGCTGCCATCTAGATGCAACAATGGGTCTCTCCTAGTCCAGAGCAAAGAAGAATGAAGAAAACCAAAAATTCTTGGAAATAATTAGTTCTAACGACTGGTACACTATCCGATCTGCAGCCTATATGACTATAAGACCGGAAGAACAAGATGGTGCCCTGCTACCACTGTCAAGCACTTAGAAGGGGAGCTAAGTAGGATATCCTGGATATAGAGGGAGAATAATGTGGAACAACACTCAAAATCATCTGGAGAAATAAAAAAGGTGGGGGGGGACCAGGTTTGCTGGTCCGATAGAGCCTGCTGGATCCACTGAGACTATGGCCCTTAGCTACCCTTCAGGTCTGGAATTGAACCCACACCTGTGGCTTCCAGCCAAACAAAAGACAGGCATATAAGTTGAACATTTACCTGAGCTAGATACACTCCTTGGGGAGAACAATCATGGGAGAAAAAAGGGCTGCTTATGCATATGGAGACAGCTCAGAGGGCAGGAGTGCATGGAGGGATGGACACAGGGGAGAGGTATAACTATTGGGAGGAAGTTGGAGGGGAGCTGTTGCATTTTGGTAAATTGTGGTCAATGTCATGAGACAAAGTGTATGTGAACTGCTGTATGGAAAGTGAATTTGCTCTATAAATTTTCATCCAAATTACAATTAAAAAAAAAAAATTGGAGTTTGTTCTATATTTTTCTTCCCTTTTATGTGGGGCCATCTATTGTGTCCTAGTCCGAACAGTTGTTGGTGATTAGTGGGCAATATCTACCTTTTCTGGTCTCAGGATAAATGAGGCCATAGTTTTTATGACCTATTGGTCATGTAAACTATTTTCTTCTTCAAGTTTCTGTATCTTTTGCTCCAGATGAGTATGCACCAATAGGTGCATCTTAGATGGCCACTTGCAAGTTTTTAAGACAGACACTACTTACCAAATTAGCTTTATAACAATATTTTTTGCCCTATATTATGCCAGTTAGGAGCTCTGGTAGCGTAGAGCCTAAGGCATTTGACTGCTAACCAGAAGGCTGGCAGTTCAAACCCACCAGCCACTCCTCAGAAGGAAGGTTGGGAGGTCTACTTCCGTAGTGATAC
>NW_006921591.1:8895214-8897397 GCF_000298275.1 Orycteropus afer afer
AAGACATTTGACTGCTAACCAGAAGGCTGATGGTTCAAACCCACCAGCCACTCCTCGGAAGGAAGGTTGGGCAATCCTACTTCCGTAGTGATAACTGCCTTGGAAACCCAAGGAGGGGTCGCTATGAGTCGGGGCCGACTCGACAGCAAATAACAACAACAACAACAAGATCTTTCTGCCTTGATTTTTTTTCAATTGTGAAATTAAGATAATAATAGTACCCAGCTTATAAGTCAATTGTTGTTATTGTTGTTATGTGCTGTCCTGTCGGACCCAACTCATAGCGACCCCTCCTTGGGTTTCTGAGGCAGTATCACTAAGGAAGTAGATCGCTCAATCTTCCTTCCCAGGAGTGGCTGGTGGGTTTGAACCGCCAGCCTTCTGGTTAGCAGTCCAGTGCCTTAGGCACTATGCTACCAGAGCTCCTTATAAAGCAGTAGTACAGATGAATTTAAAGCAGTTAGGGAAATAATTGGCACAAAATAAGCTCCATAGACAAGTTTGACAATTTTTTTTAGTGTTTAGTATTTCTTTGTCTGTGCCAACTCATCTTTTTCCCCAATCTTCTTTTGGATAATTTTTCTTATTCTATTTACTTGTCATCATATATTACAGGACCTTGATTGTAAAGATAGTCTTTTCCAATGTGTAACTTCATTCTGTTTTGACACCATTCATACCACAGGAATTTTTTTAATATTTATGGAGTCAAATGTATTAGTCTCCCTTATGGTTTCTGAGTTTTAAAAAATGTATTTCCTATATTTCTTGCAATAATTATGTAATTTATAAGGTTTTTTCATCTCATTAATCTATTATTTATGTTTATAAATTTTATAAGTTAAAATAATTATTTTAAAATAAACAGTGACATACTGGGTAATCCCTTGTTTATTGAACAAGTGTCACTGTTATAATACACATAATCCCAGATATGCATGTCTGTTTCTTGATTCATATTTTCAATTGGAATGTTTATTTCTTCATTGATATCATGTATTTTGATTATTATGAAATAGAATTTGATCTGCAATAGAGAAGGTAAATGCTTACATTTCACCCTTCTGAAACCTTTGACTATTTTTGTTGTTGTTTTCCACATTCTTCAATTAATTGTTGATTTTAGTGTTAACCTAAAACTCTTACATTCATATTAATAGATGAGTGATACTTTTTCTACTATACTTGCCTGTTTTAATGCTGGGGCTGATCTAGGTTTGTAGAATAGATTGGGATTCAAATTCATATTTTGGGATTCTGTAAAAATTTCATTTATTATGAAAATAAAATTTTCACTGAGGATAAGGTACAGATTTTCCCAAATTATCTCTTGTCAATTCCTTTTAGTGGTCAAATGTTTCCTCTCTTTTCTTCTTTATTGTTGGCTTTGTGCTTTCTAACCCCATGTTTTCCTTTCTTCTGAGTTTGCTTTGGGGGATTGTTAATTTTCTCTGTGATTGCCTTGGAGTAGATTCTCTATGTTTTTGGAAGAGTCTGTTCTATGAGGACATTGTCTTGTTTTCCTCTCGATTTGGAAGTTTGTATCTATAACTTTTCTTCCCTTTATTTGGTTAGTTGCTATTGTCATGTGCAGATTTACTTCCCTGTTTTTTAGTGTACAATGATTTATGGTCTTATTTCAAGAATCTATTTCTGATTTGGTTTTTGTGTTGATGTCCTGTATCCTGATTTTGTAGTTTTCTATTGTGAGTTCTCTATTGGAAGGATTTCCTTAAGTATTCCTTGTAGGGTTGGTCTGGTTTTCACAAAATCCCTTGATTTTTGTTTGTCTGAAAATATCTTGATTTCTCCCTCCTATTTGATGGACAGTTTGCCTGGATATAGGATTCTTGGTTGAAAGTTCTTTTTCTTCAGTGTTTCATATATGCTGTCCCATTGTCTTCTTGCCTGAATAGTTTTGTGAGTAATCACAACTCAGACTAACTCTTTGATTGTTTTAAGCAATATTTCTTTTGTCCCAGGCAGCTCTAAAGATTCTTTCTTTGTCTTTGGTTTTGGAGAGTTTGAATATGATATACCTCAGTGTTTTTCTCTTGGGATCTATCCTGTATGGGGTTCTTTGAGTTTCTTGGACAAATATCTTTGGTTCCTTTATGATATGGGGGAGATTTTCTGTTAGTAAGTCTTCCACAACTTTCTCAGTGTTTTTTTTTTTTTTTTTT
>NW_006921591.1:8898502-8899593 GCF_000298275.1 Orycteropus afer afer
ATATATATATATATATATTTGTTATTAATTCAGATGTGCTGGGTTGCTCTGCAGTGTTCTGCATGATGATGGAATGTGGATACAGGTCTCTGTCATGAGGGGAGTTTAGGATTTGATCTGGCAGGTATTGTGGAGTGGTTTTTCTATTGGATGAATCAAGGGAGAGCAGGGAAAGGAGGAAGAAAAGAGAAAATAAAAATGCTCCCAGGTGCCAGTATCCATTCCCAGGATTTTGAGTAGGCTGCTATTGATGATGTTAGACTGTTACTCACAGGCCCACAGCTCAGGTTTAGCAAAGATTCCAATGGTTACCTTTCTGCCAGATTCAGACAGCTACAAAAATCCCATAGTTCAGGCCCCTCCATGCCAAAAATCTGTCTCAGCATAGCTGCCCTTACTGGCACCATGAGTTAGTCCCAGGGTCCGCTTAAGTTAGTCTGAGGGTCTCCCCACTTGTGGCAAGTTTCCCTCTCTGCTCCCAATTCATGAGAACACAGAGTCAGAGGGGTCTCTGTTCCTTTCCTGTGGTCCCAAGTTTACCAATAAAAGTGGATGCTGAAAGTAGATTCATGGAGTGGTTGCAGGTCCTACGGTGCGTTCTCTCCACTGCTCCAGGGAGCCCTCCGATGCCCCATCTCACCAGCTGGTTGGCTTCCACAAAGCAGGTTTGCCTATTTATTTTTCCCCCATGTAATTATACTACCTTTCTAATCCTGCTCCCCTGAGTTTGATGTACTCTGATTTAATGAGCTGTTCAGAGCACCAGAATCCCTATTTCAAACTACTGCGCTGAGGTTTTCAGGCACTAAGATGCTAGAGGGAGCTGGTGTGTGGGCTCCGGGTAAGATGTCATCTTCACATACATTTTTCCAACCATTTGTTTACATGTGATTTAATTATATTGATAAAGTCTTCCTTGTTGGCTTTTGAAAATGTGTGTTCATTGTTGTTACAAGTTCCCTTTTCACAACTCCATTTTATTTTTGGAATTATAAATGAAATACATAACCATTTGCAGTGTAGTAAATTACTTAGTATGGCTTTTCTACCCATAAGTCATTGTAAACTCAGTGGTGGAATGAGCAACTGAG
>NW_006921591.1:8902123-8905917 GCF_000298275.1 Orycteropus afer afer
GGGCTGGAGGGAGGCAGCATGTCTGGCCTAGCAGGAATAGGCCTTGGGTTACTGCTGGTAATCCTGTCTTCCTCTGGCACGGTTAGAGGAGGTCAGAACACGTGGCCTCCTTGCCATTTTTGCACCATTATAACAAGTAGAATAATACATTAAAATATGTATATGCTATGGACTTATCATTTTCAGGTGTCCTAATGCCACTACCACATTTAACTTCGTGGTATATGTATTTTCATGTCTTCTTCTTATAATAAAAATATATCTAACTATATATGCACATGAAGCTTTCTTTAAGATACTCACTCTAAGTATATATGTATATATATTACTTTTCATTTTCTCTTTTTGAAACTTTGTAGGCATTCCTACATTACTATAGTCAAAGGTTAGAACTTCAAATAAAAAATATTTGTTATAAAAAAATTACTAACAGATACTGCCAGACTACTTTCCAAATTTTCTATGACTATTCACATTTCTATTAATACAATTTTACTCTTTTACTTGCCATCTTAATGGCCATAAACATCTTGCCAGAAAAATGGGTAATAAAAGTTCTCATTTTATTTCCCTGACCTTTGTTGAGTTTCACCTTCTTTTCTTTTATGTTTCTTATTCATCTGCATTTATCTTAAGTGAATTGCATTTAGTAACTTATTTATTTATTTTTGATATTTTTCTTGTCAATAAACATGTTTAATATTGCTAATACATAAGATTGTTACAAATTATTCATATAAGTATGTTTCATTTGCATTTTAAATGTTTTTCCATGTTCATTAATGTCTTCTAACAGAAGAATAATATTGCCATAAGCTTTTTTTCTCATCTAATCAACTCTAATTCATTTTTCCTTTTCTTTCTCCTTCCTTGTCCCCTTCCTTCCCCTCTCTCTGTCTCTCTTTCCCTCCCTCCCTCCATCATTCCCTTTGTTCCCTTCCTTCTCTCCTTCCCTCTGCTCCTCCTTTCTCCCTTCCCTCCTTCTTTCTTCCTTCCTTCTTTCCATTTTTCTTACAAAGTCCCCTTATTGCTATATTATATTAATATATCTCTGATACTTCTTCAATAATAA
Organism: Orycteropus afer afer; assembly: GCF_000298275.1. Taxonomy (NCBI): domain Eukaryota; kingdom Metazoa; phylum Chordata; class Mammalia; order Tubulidentata; family Orycteropodidae; genus Orycteropus; species Orycteropus afer. The sequence goes on from NW_006921591.1 coordinate 8,903,196, forward strand.
TAAGAAATAACTGAGAATTTCATTACGATAAAGATATAGTATAATGGGATGGCACCTGAGAAACTGCAACTGCACCAAGTATGCTATTCATCCTGATGCTGCACATCTCCATATCATAATTTAATTAGTAAAGGCCTAGACATTCTTGTCTTTAGATTTAGGATCTAAAATAAAAAGTGAAAATAAATATATTTACTTCATGTAAATAGGATATTTTTCTTATAATATTAAGTTTTATATTTCTTTCATATTTTGCTAGAATCTCTCAGGTTTTATGAATATGCAATATCATCTGAAAAATGATAGTTTTAATTATTTTCCTCTATTTGTAGCAATTATTTGAGTCTCTCTTCCCATTGCATTTGCTGGAAACTCTGGAATACAGTTGAATAATAAAGTAATAGTAGACTTTTCTGTGAGTTTGCAGGTTTTAATGCTAATTATATTGCTATTAGTTGATTTGAAATACATGCTTAATTTGGAACATAATTTTCATATACTTAATTAGCTTCCTTTAACTGTAATGTAAGTCATTAAATTAATTTTTAAATATAAAATATCTTATCAGTATCCAATAACATGCTCATGAGTTTTATTTATCTAATATTTTTATACCATTATTATTGTTAAGTCCCTTCAGGTTGTCTCTGAGTCATAACGATCCTATGCACAGCAGAATGAAACACTACCTGGTCTTGGAACAGCCTCACAATCCTTGCTATAACTGAGAACATCATTTCAGCCACTGAGGGCTTTCCCCTTCTTTGTTGACCCTCCACCTTACTAAGCATGATATCCTTCTCTAGGGAATGGTTCCTTCTGACAACAAGAACAATGTAGGTGAGAGGAGGCCATTCTTGCTTCCAAGGAGCATTCCAGCTGCAATTTTTGAGGACAGATTTGTTAGACCTTTTAGCAGACCTCTTAGCATTCTTCTCCAACACCATGATTTAAAAGCACCAACTCTTCTTCAGTCTTCCATATTTATTGCCTACCTTTCACATGCATAAGAGGGAATTGAAAATACAGTGGCTTGTGTCAGGTGCACTTTAGTCTTCAAGGAAACTTCCTTGGTCTTCAGGACTTGAAAGAGGTCTTTTACAGCAGATATGCCCTAAGCAATACATAATCTGAAGTCTTGACTGCTGCTTCCTTTGGTGTTGATTGTAGAATCAAGTAATATGAAATCCTTGACAAATTCAATGTTTTCTCCACCCATCATGAAACTATTTATTGGACCAGTTGGGGGAGTTATTCTTTTTCTTTATATTGAGGTGTAATCCATACTGTGCATTGTAGTCTTTAATCTTCATCAGTAAGTGCTTCAAGTCATCCTCACTTTCAGCAAGCAAAATTGTGTCATCTGTGTATCTCAGGTTTTTGATGAGTCTTGCACCAATCCTCATGCCAAGTTCCTCTTCATATAATCTAGCTTCACAGATTATTTGCTTAGCATACAAGCTGAATAATTACGGTAAAAGGATACAACCTTGACACACTCCCTTCTTGATTTTGAACTATGCAGTATCTCCTTGTTCTGTTTAAGCAACAGCCTCTTCCAGCACTAGTAGCAAAGTTCAACAAGACAGAAAATAACAAATGCTGGCAAGGTTGTGGAGAGATTGGGACTCTCATACACTGCTGGTGGGACTGTAAAATGGTACAACCATTGTGGAAAGCAGTATGGTGATTCCTTCAAAAGTTCGAATTAGAAATACCATTTGACCCAGCCATTCCATTACTAGATATATACCCTAAAGAAGTGAGAGCCATGACAAGAACAGATATATGCACACCCATGTTAATTGCAGCACTATTTACAATAGCCCAAAGATGGAAACAACCTAGGTGTCCATCACCTGAGGAATGGATAACCAAACTATGGTACATACACACAATGGAATACTATGCAATGCTAAAGAATAATGTAGAATCTGCAAAACACTGCATAACATGGATGAACTTGGAGGACATTATGCTGAGTGAAATAAGTCAATCACAAAAGGAAAAATATTGTATTAGTCTGTTATTGTAAAAGTTAAGGAAAGGTTTATCTATAGAAGGAAATTTTCATTGTTGGTTACCAGGGGTGGGAGCGGAGGGGAGGGAAGGCTGTTAGATAGATAGAGATAAGTATTGATTTGGGTGAAGAGAAGGGCAGTATACCAAATGGGAGTGACCAGTATGGCACCACTGAGGATGAGAAAGACATAGAGAGGTACATGGGAAGTACAAACAACAAATATGAACCCTTTTGCACATACAGTAATGTGTTTTCAGTGAAGGAAAACATGGGTATATGGATGTATAGATGGATGGACAGACTAAACGATTAGGTATGTCTATGAAATGGGAAGCGTATCCAAGAACATATATAGGGTTGGCAGACAATGGTCCTATAAGTTTATGTGAGTGATCAGAATTCCCAGGTGTATAGTAAAGCTGACAAGGGGCAAGGTTGTGGTCACTGCTTGGTCACAGCCAGCTACTCAGAGGGACCGAGTAGTTGAACCTGCAGGTTTGGGACCATGGTCACAGGGGAAATCAAGCTCAATTGACAAAACATACTATACAAAACATTGTTCTACCTCCTACTTTGGCAAATAGTGACTGTGATCTTAAAAGCTATCAAGCTGCCATCTAGATGCAATGATGGATCTCTCTTCATCCAGAGCAAAGAAGAATGAAGAAAACCAAAATTCATGGAAACAATTAGTCCTAG
>NW_006921591.1:8906423-8910357 GCF_000298275.1 Orycteropus afer afer
TTTGAGCCAAGATCCATCTGACATCAGCAATGTTATCCCTCATTCCACATCCTCTTCTGAATCTAGCTTGCATTTCTGGAAGCTCTCTGTCAATATACTGCTACAACCGTTTTTGAATTATCTTCTGTAAGATTTTATTGTGTGTGATATTAATGATATTGTTTGATAATTTCCACATTCTGTGGGATCACCTTTCTTTGGAATGGGTAAAAATATGGGTCTCTTCCAGTCAGTTGGCTAGGTAGCTGTCTTCCAAATCTCTTTGCATAGCCAAGTGAGTGCCCCTAATGGGGCATCCATTGGTTGAAACATCTCAATGGGTATTCCATCATTTCTTGGAACCTAGTTCTTCACCAATTCCTTCAGTGCTGCTTCAACTTCTTCCTTCAATAACGTTGGTTCTTGATCATATGCCACCTCCTGAAATGGATGAAGATTGACCATGTATAGTGACTCTGTGTATTCCATCCATCTTCTTTTGATGCTTCTTGCATGATTCAATATTTTGCCCATAGAATCTTTCAATATTGCAACTTGAGGCTTAATTTTTTTCCTCAGTTCTTGCAGCTTGAGAAATGCTGAGCATGTTCTTCCCTTTTGGTTTTCTAACTCCAGGGTTTGCACATTTCATTATCATAATTGGCTTTGTCTGCTCTAACTGCTCTTTTAAATCTTCTGTTCAGTTCTTTTTTTTTTTTTTGTCGTGTCTTCGATTTGCTTTAGTTATTTTCTGCTCAAGGGCAAGTTTCAGAGTCTCTTCTGACATCCATTTTGGTCTTTTCTTCCTTTCTTGTTTCTTTAATTATCTCTTGCTCTCTTCATGGATGATGTTCTTGATGTCATCCCACAATTCCTCTGGTTTTTGGTCATTGGTGTTCAATACATCAAATCTATTCTTTAAGTGGTCTCTAAACTCAGGAAGGATGTATTCAAGGTCATATTTTGGCTCTTATGGACTTGTTTTAATTGTCTTCAACTTCAACTTGATTCTTCATATGAGCAGTTGACGGTATGTCCCACAATCAGCCCCTGGCCTTGCTTTGGCCACAGATATCTAACTCCTCCACTGCCTCTTGCCACAGATATAGTCAGTCTGATTCCTGTGTATTCCATCTGGTGAAGTCCACATGTATAGTCATCACTTATGTTGCTGAAAAAAGGAATTTGAAATGAATAAGGTGTTGGTCTTGCAAAATTCTGTCATGAGATCTCCAGCATTATTTCTACCTCCAAGGCCATATTTTAATACTAGATTAGTGTATTTCTTTATATTCAATCTCCTTGTATTTCTGAAATAAGTATATATTGGTCATTGCATATTATTATTCTCACACATGGTTGGATTATATCTGCTAATACTTAATTAGAGCCTTGCACCTGGGTTCATAAATGAAATCATTATATTGTTTATCATTTACAATATCTTTAGCAGAATTTGGAAGTAAATGTATATGGTGTTACTGATAATTGCTGTTAAAGCTTTATAAAAGAATTGGAGAGCTTACTATTGGTTCTGGTTATGTTAGGCTGGGTTGTCTAGAGAAGTAAAGCCAGTAAACTTTTATATATATACAGAAAAAGAGAAATTTATCTTAGGAAAATAGCTCACACACTTATAGAAGCTGGCAAGTTCCAAGCTGGAGGCTTTTCCCAACTCATGCAGCTGCAAGGGCTGATGAGCTCAAGGTTGGCAGGCAGTATACAGGCTGTTAACTCCAATGAATGAGGGATCCAAGATCTCCAGGCTGAATGGTGGATTGTTTGCTCATGGACAATTGTAGGCAGTGCAACAGGATCCCAATCCACAGAAGAGTGTCTCTTTTCCCAAGATGTCCATAAATATATTGGAAGTAGGCTACAGCCATAAGGAAACTCCTTTTTGATGGAATAGGTGCTGAAAATATATACATCCAACCCCATCATGGGAATAACCCACATCACAACTGCTTAAACCACACAGAATTTTGGTCCACCCAAGTTGACACACAGTTCCAACTCTCACACCTATCATTTTGGAATATCTTAAGTAAAAGAATTACCACTTTTTTAAACAGAATTTAGCTGTGATAACTTTTTGAATTGCTGAACCTATTCTGGTCACTTTATGTGAAAAGATTTTAGTTCTTCATAAATTTTAAAATTTATTAGAAATAATTCCTTTAGTCTAGTTTTATTTATTTATTTTGTGATAGATTTAAATATAGTATTCTTGTTTTACTTCTTTTGCAACAATGGTTATTGAAAGGTATGAAAAAAAAAAAAAAAAAAAAACCTCACTACCGTTGAGTTGATTCAAACTCATCATGACCCCTCCTTAGGTTTCTGAGGTGGTATCTCTGTAGACATAGGTTTCTCAGTCTTCCTTCTGAGGAGTGGATGTTGGAATTGAATCGCCAGCCTTCTGGTTAGCAGTCAAATGCCTTAGACACTATGCCACCAGACCTCCCATACAGAAGTATAAGAGGAAAAAAAATCATTCCTAATCTTGTCTTTTTTTAGTGTCTTTTAACTTAATTAGATTTATGATGGCTATTCTTTTACATTGGTATTCTTTAAGAAATATTTTGGGATTTATATTCAAATTTTTATTTTTATTTCCTTAACTTTATTTATTTATTTTTAGATCTATTATTCTATATAATTTTGAAGCTATTGTTCATATACACAGCCACTCCTCAGAAGGAAGGTTGGGCAATCTACTTTCATACTCATGCTGCCTCAGAAACCCAAAGAGGGGTCGCTATGAGTTGGGGCTGACTCGACAGCAAACAACAACAACAACAACATACAAATTCTTAAAAAGAATTCTTACTTGATTTATTTTGTCAGATATAGGATAAAGTCCCTAGAAGCAGTTCCTGACACAGGAATTCTTGTGGAAATGATTTATTGAGTGCTTGCTCTTAGGAGATACCTACAGAAGAAAGTCACTTTAGGGATAATACTATTGTAGCATTTTCATAAGTTTCCTTTATCAAATCGAGAAAGTCACCTTTTATATGCTGTGGTATATGCTTCATGTGTTCAAGTGATAAATTATAATGAGTGATTCTTGAATGTTGAACCAAACTTGTATCTCTTGTATAAAGCTCTTGACTACTTACCTAAATGTTGACTGCTTGAACCAACCCAACAGTGCCACAGAAGAAATGCCTGGCAATATGCTTCTGTAAAGATAACAGTCAGGATAACCTGTGGAACATCTCTCCTCTATAACATGGCATTATTATGAGTAAGAATAAATTCAAAGACAGTGCATTTGGTTTTGTTTTTAATCACAGGTAGAACCTGGTGAATATACTCATATAGTTGTAATATTTGTTCTTGTTAAAGATATTACCATGCTTGTTACTGGAGTCTTTATGTACCATCTTTATGTTTCTTGAGGGTAAAGATTAGCTTTTGCTAGAATTTGTTTTGTATCTTTTCATATCTTTATGCTAGATAAAAAGATGCAGTTATTACTGGCTGCATGATTATACAATTTTGGTATGTATTTTTATTTAAACTTTTTAAGTTCCTGTCAAATGTTTTGTGCATTTTGTAAACTTTTGTCATTGTGTCCAGAAGCTTTCTATGCTATCAAAAAAGAAAACTTGTCAATTCAAATGTCTTATGTAAAGAAGATGAAAATAGAAAGAATGATGATTTCTGACATATGAGCTGAGAGGCTGTTTGTTAGGAATCTTTGTTTCACCTGAGTTATTAGCAGCAACATGTATATGTCAGATGCTCTGGCTTATTTGCTAAGGGTATTAACAAATCCTAAGGAATTTTTCTAGAGCTTATTCTAACTCAGATATTTTTTTCTTTATGAAGAAATATACATTTCAATGAAGGTATATAACAAGGAGAAAAATAGATAAATATTAGTGACAAAAATTGCCAATAAATCTATCACCCAAATTTCCATCTAGCTCATATTAGGATGAGT
>NW_006921591.1:8910729-8917144 GCF_000298275.1 Orycteropus afer afer
CCAATCTCACTGTCATCAAGTAGATTCTGACTCATAGTGAATCCCTTTGGGTTTCTGAGGTGGTAAATCTTTATGGATGTAGATTGCCCAATCTTCCTTCTGTGGAGTGGCTGATGAGCTTGAACCACCAACTTTCTGGATAGCAGTCAAATGTATATCTATCTAGCTATCTAAAATTTACTCCATTAATAAACACTTAATAAAAGTCTGTGAATGAAACTGAATTAATTTTTATTACAGAATATCATACCCTGGCCATATAGCACAAATATTAGGATTTGTTGGCTTATCACCTATACATTCCCACCATCTCAGAATGGATGAATTTATTTTGCTCAATGGACACAATATTTCATTTTCTCTCTGACATCAACTCAGTTCTGACTCATAGAGACCCCTCCTTGGGTTTCCAATATGGTATATCTATGGAAGTAGATTGCCCAGTCTTCCTTCCATGGAGTGGCTGGTGGGTTTGAACCATCAGCCTTCTGGTTAGCAGTTAAGCATCTTAGGCTCTATGCCACCACGTTTCTCATATCCTTGGCACTCACCAATGTAAACTCTTCTTATAAAATCTGGATTGTGCTGAATAATCATAAGATTTTGATTAAACAAACTTATTATCTGGATGTATTATGAAACAGTCCAACATCTCTTGATGTGGTATATAAAAGAATAATTGAAAATAGTTATCTTAAAAACTCTTTTATAAACAAATGATGCCCATATATTTCTACATAACAAGTACACTTAACAAGAACTATATGTTGTTGTTGTTATGTACCTTCGAGTCAAACCTGACTCACAGCGACCCCTCCTTGGGTTTCCGAGGCAGTATCACTACGGAAGTAGGATTGCCCAACATTCCTTCCGAGGAGTGGCTGGTGGGTTTGAACCGCCAGCCATCTGATTAGCAGGCAAGTGTCTTAGCCACTATGCTACCAGAGCTCCCATATCTCCTATAATTGCATTCAACCGTTGTTGAATATGAGATTTCTATTCTCATTACCATGCAATTCATAATTTGATGGATGAAGAGTGATGGAAAGAAGTTGGGTTCAATATGAAATTCCTTCATGTATTTTGATAAATTATTTTATTTCTTTTGTATTTGTGGTTGTGTTGGTTAAAGATAAACATTGTTCTGTATCTCAGAGTGTAAGTCTCTGGAGCCAGAAGGAGTGGGTCAACTACTCCAGAAACCTTCCTAGAATTCTATCCTTTGAATATACTAGAGCAAATGCATGATTCATGATTCCTCTGTTATACGTTAAAAAGAAATCTTATTATATTTAGGGAGGAAGCTAACCTTATGCTCTTTCTCATTGCCCTTACACAAAAAGTACTAAGAAATACTGACTGATAGAATAATTATAAATCTTCTTCATTGTACTGGATATTTATCTAATGCCTGTTCTGACCCTAGGAACTACAATTCAAATTTATTTTCCAACCACTTTCTAGAACTCATTGTTCTTTTAACAATACTGCAGTTTCCTTGAAGCAAGAGCAAAATAGAGTGGATGATTCTTCTGATAATAGAGCAGGGCTGGATGAAGCATGGAGTGAGAATCTTTTAGGACAAATTGTAGTTGGTGGAAAGGCAAAATGATACACATGTCTGTCACCAAAGAGGATTCTGGACAAGAAGATACCTGTCTTGTAAAACATTTGCATCTTTTATTTTTCTACTCAGACATCAGAAAACGTTATTCTAAATCCTTTTGTACTTATTCTTGGTGTTAGAACACTGTTCTTTCTATTTTGTTTCCTTCACACATTTTATCTTATTTTCATTTTATCTTCTTTATTTTTAAGTTATATTTTGTGACAAAATGAACAATTATTATTTTATCCAGTATTTCAACTCTTGTTTAATTTTTTAATTGTCTGCTCATTTAGGTTTTTTTTTTTTTTTTTAATGTAAACACAATCATTTTCAGTAGTTATTGATAGGAAGTAATTAATCAGAAAATAGTTTACTTGGTATGAATATGTTGTGGTAAATAAATTCTTCATCTTAGTCTTCAAACATTAATGGATAAGTATTCAATAGTGTATGAGTTGGAATATGAGACATAATTTCCCATGGACCTGTTGCCTAACAGAAGGCAAAATTGAGAGAGAGAAAAAGTGACAAAGAATTGAAAAGAAATCATCTGATTCTGAAAGCATTATTGAAAAGGCTCATATGTTTTATTGCTGAAAGTGAGATGACTTGAGGCATTTACTGATGAAGTCCAAGGGGACTGGGAAAGAGCAAGGAGTCAGCCACAGGGATCCAGGTAAGAGTGGTTGGCGAGGTTTCCAACAGCTAAGGGAAACAAACTTGTCTGTCAGTTAGTCCTCCTACTGTGGTGACGTGTTGCTGTGAGTCTTGAGGCTGTGTCACTGGTGTTTCAATCCTAGCGGTGTTCACATGGTACACAGGTATCAGCCTGGCTTGCAGACTGATGAAGATTAAAGAGTACCATCTGCAATATGGATTACACCTCAATATAAAGAAAATGAAAATCCTCACAACTGGACCAATAAGCACCATCACTATAAATGGAGAGAGGCTGTCTCAGATTTCATATTACTTGGTTCCACAATCAACACCAATGGAAGCGTCAGTCAAGAAATCAGAAAACATTGAACTGGGCACATCTGCTGCAAATGACCTCCTTAAAATGATGAAGAGCAGAAGCCCAAGGAGGGGTCGCTATGAGTCGCTATGAGTTGGGTCTGACTCAATGGCACATAACAACAACAACAACAGCACAATCAGGTAGCAAAGACTAAGGAAACATACACAATTGCTCAGACATTAGTGAATTATTTCATCAAGAATGCATGCCTGTAAAATTTGAGTAAATCTGTTGCAAGGATGGTAGATCAAATACGAGTTAACTGTTATGCCATATTTTGACATATTCAGAGATTACTATATGATATGAAAGACAGCTCTTAGAACACAGATACAGACAGTAAAGTCCTTTTCATTTCAACTCACCAAATGCCCAGATATTGCTAAAATAACAGTTCTTTTACTTTGTATATGATTTGAGCATGATGTTGATAAGAAGGAAGAATTATTTTTTTTAGCTCCATTGTCAACAAATCTGACTGGAAGAAAGGACATAATATTGATGTAATAAATTGTGCTGTATTTCAGTTCTGATGATTCAGCAATGACAGAAAAACATTATGGTGTAGTTACCCATTATATTAATAATCAGAACATGGAATGTATGAAGTATGAATCTAGGAAAATTGGAAGTTGTTAAAACTGAAATGGAACACATAAAGATCAATATCCTAGGCATTAGTGAACTGAAATGGACTGTTTTAGGTGATTTTGAATCAGACAATCATATGATGTACTATACCAGAAAGCTGGAGAAAGAAGAGTAAAAGACCAGGGAGACTGGGACAGAGTGAGGAGTCACCCACAGGGATCCAGGTAAGGAGAAGGAACACAGGCCACAACTCACAAGTGGCAATGAGGGAAAGTGGGAGAAAAGAGAGGAAAAGGCCGGGGGACTGGGAGAGAGAGAAGAGTCAGCTACAGGGATCCAGGTGAGTAGAGGAAACCCAGGCCACACCCCACAGTAGCAGGGGGGAAAGTGGGAGAAAGGAGAGGAAAGTCCAAGGGGACTGGGACAGAGAGAGGAGTCAGCCACAGGGATCCAGGTAAGGATGGTTGGAGAGGTTTCCAACAGCTAAGGGAGACAAACTTGTCTGTCAGTTAGTCCTCCTAGAGTGGTGACGTGTTGCTGTGATTCTTGAGGCTGTGTCACCGGTGTTTCAAACCTAGCAGTGTGCACATGGTGCACAGGTATCAGCCTGGCTTGCAGACTGAGACAGACAGGAAGAAGGAAGAGGCTATCCACTTCTCAAAGAATTGGCCAGGGAAAACCTTATGAATAGCAGAGAAACACTGTCTGACACATTACTGCACAACTTTATGAATAGTCTAGGAACATTGTCCAATACAGAGGAGGAAGATGAGTCACTTAGGTTAGAAGGCTCTCAAAATAAGACTAGCAAAGAGCTGCATCATCAGAGTAAAACCAGCCTTACTCATATGGATAAGAGAAAGCTTTCGAGACCTCCATTTGCTGATGTGAGACCACTGAAATTGAGAAAAACAGTGTAAACATCCATTAATCATCGGAACATGGAACATATGAAGTATGAATCTAGGAAAATTGGAAGTCATCAAAAATGAAATGGAACGCATGAAAATTGATATCCTAGGCATTAGTGAGCTGAAATGGACTACTTTTGGCCATTTTGAATCAGACAATGCCGGGAATGACAGTTTGAACAGGAATGAGGTGGCATTCATCATCACAAAGAATGCTTCAAGATCTGTCCTGAAGTACAATGCTATCAGTGATAGGATAATATCCATATGCCTACAAGGAAGACCCGTTAATACAACTATTATTCAAATTTATGCACCAACCATCAAAGCCAAAGATGAGGAAATTGAAGATTTTTATCAACTTCTGCAGTCTGAAATTGAGTGAACATGCAATCGGGATGTGTTAATTATCATTGGTGACTGGAATGCAAAAGTTGGAACAAAAAAAAAAATCACTGGTAGTTGGAAAATTTGGCTTTGGTGTAAGAAATAATTCTGGAACTCACATGGTAGAATTTTGCAAGACCAATGACTTATTCATTGTAAACACCTTTTTTCAACAACACAAATGGTAGCTGAACATGTGGACTTAACTAGGTGGAACACACAGGAATCAGATTGACTACATCTGTGGCAAGAGAAGATGGAAAAGCTCAATAACTTCAGCCAAAACCAAGCCAGGAGCTGATTTTGGAACAAACCATCAACTGCTCATATGTAAGTTCAACTTGAAGTTCAAGACAATTAAAACAAGTCCAAGAGAGCCAAAATATGATCTTGAATATATCCCTCCTGAATGTAGAAACCATCTAAAGAATAGATTTGATGCATTGAAAACCAGTGAACAAAAACTAGAAGAATTGTGTGATGATATCAACAATATCATCCATGAAGAAATCAAGAGGTCACTAAAAAGACAACAAAAGAAGAGAAGACCAAAATGAATGTCAGAAGAGACTCTGAAACTTGCCCTTGAGTGGAGAGTAGCTAAAGCCAATGGAAGAAATGACAAGATAAAAGAACTGAACAGAAGATTTTAAAGAGTAGCTTGAGAAGACAGAGTCAATTACTATAATGAAATGTGCAAAGACCTGGAGTTAGAAAACCAAAAGGGAAGAACACACTCAGCATTTCTCAAGCTGAAATAAATGAGGAAAAAAGTTAAGCTTTGAGTTGCAATATTGAAAGATTCTATGGGCAAAATATTGAATGATTCAGGAAACAGCAAAAGAAGATGAAGGAATACACAGTGTCACTGTACTAAAAAGAACTGTTCAATCTTCATCCATTTCAAGAGGTGGCATATGATCTTGAACCAATGGTATTGAAGGAGGAAGTTGAAGCTGCAATGAAGTAACTGGTGAAGAACAAGGCTCTGGGAATTGATGGAATACACATTGAGAAATTTCAACAAACACATGAACCACTGGAGGAACTCCGTTGGTTATGCCAAGAGATTTGGAAGACAGCTATCTGGCCAACTGATTGGAAAACGTCCATATTTGTACCCATTCCAAAGAAAGGTGATCCCACAGAACGTGGAAATTATCGAATAATATCATTAATATCGCACACAATTAAGATCTTACTGAAGATAATTCAAAAACGGTTGCAGCAGTATATTGACAGAGAACTTCCAGAAGTGCAAGCTGGATTCAGAAGAGGATATGGAACAAGGATATCATAGCTGCTGTCAGATGGATCTTGGCTAAAAGGAAAGAATACCAGAAAAATGTTTACTTGTGTTTTATTGACTATGCAAAGACATTTGATTGTGTGGATCATGATAAATTATTGATAACATTGAGAAAAATTGGAATTCCCGAGCACTTGATTGTACTCATGAGGAATCTGTACACTGACCAGGAGACTGTCGTTCAAGCAAAACAAGGGTACACTACATGGTTTAAAATCAAGAAGGGAGAGTTGTTGGTCTCAAGAATTGTTGGAATCAAAATCAGAATTGTATCCTTTCCCCATATTTATTCAATCTATGCTGTTGTTGTTGTTAAGTGCCGTCGAGTCGTTTCTGACTCATAGCGACCCCATGCACAGCAGAATGAAACACTGCCTCATACCACGTCAGCCCCACAATCCCTGCTATACTTGAGCCCATCATCGCAGCCACCGTGTCAATCCATCTCATTGAAGGCCTCCCACTCTTTCGTCGACCCTCCACCCTACTAAGCATGACATCCTTCTCCAGGGAATGGTCCCTTCTTACAACATGACCAAAATAGGTGAGACGAAGTCTGGCCATTGTTGCTTCCAAGGAGCATTCTG
>NW_006921591.1:8920884-8993354 GCF_000298275.1 Orycteropus afer afer
TGAGTTTCCTCTCCTCACCTAATCCCTTTGGCTGATTGCTCTTCTCTCTGGCTTCCTGGCTTTTAATCCCCTTTCTCCTGCTCTTCCTGCCTGCTACTTTGGGTGTCCCTGAGTTGTCTCTCCTCAACTGTAACCCTTGGGCTGATTCAATCTATATGCTGAGCAAATAAACTAAGAAGCTGAACTATATGGAGAAAAACATAGCATCAGGATTGGAAGAAGAATCATTAATAACTTGAGATACACTGATGATACAACTTTGCTTGCTGAAAGTGAGGATGACTTGAGGCACTTACTTATGAAGATTGAAGAATACAGTCTTCAATATGGATTTCATCTCAATATAAAGAAAGCAAAAATCCTCACAACTGGACCAATATGCTGCATCACAATAAAAGGAGAAAAGATTGAGGTTGTCAAAGAATTTACATTGCTTGATTCTACAATCAATGCCAATGGAAGCAGCAGTCAGGACAGTAGTTGGTGTGTAACACTGGGCATGTTGGCCACAAAGCAACTCTTTCAAATGCTGAGGAGCAAGGATGACCCCTTGAGGACTAAGGTGCAGCTGACAAAGCCATGATATTTTCTGTTCCCTTGTATTTATATGAGAGCTAGACAATGAATAAAAAAGACTGAAGAAAAGTTGATGCTTTCGAGTTGTGCTGGTGAAGAATCCTGAAAGTACCATGGACTGCTAAAAGAACTAACAGACCTGTCCTGGAGGAAGTGCAGCTGAAATGCTCTTTAGAAGTGAGAATGGCCAGACTTCATCTCACCTACTTTAGCCATGTTATCAGAGGAGACCATTCCCTGGAGAGGGATGTCATGCTTGGAAAGATAGGGGGTCGATGAAAGAGGGGAAGGCCTTCAACAAGATGGATTGACTTTGTGGCTACAACAATGGACTCAAGTATAGCAAGGATCATGGAGTTGGTGTGGGATTGTGCTGTGTTTCTTTGTGCTGTGCATGGGGCTGCTACAAGTAGGAAATAACTCCATGGCACCTGACATCAATTCTACTGGGAATGACAAATTGAAGAGGAATGGTGTGGCATTCATCCTCACAAAGACTATTTCAAGATCTGTCCTGAAGTGCAACACTACTAGTGATAGGATAATATCCATCCACCTACAATGAAGACCACTTAATACTGCTGTTGTTCAAATCTATGCACCAACCACCAAACCCAAAGATGAGGATATTGAAGATTTTTACCAACTTCTGCAGTCTGAATTGACCAAACATGCAATCAAGAAGTGTTGATTATCACTGGTGACTGCAAATCAAAAATTGAAAACAAAGAAGAGCTACCAGTCACTGGAAAATATGGTCTTGGTGATAGAAATAACTCTGGAGATCGCACAATAGAATTTTGCAAGGCTGACAACTTATTCACTGCAAATACCTTTTTTCAACAACACAAGCAACAGCTATCCAGGACTTCACCAGATGGAATACAGAGAAATCAGATTGACTACATCTGTGGCAAGAGATGATGGAGAAGTTCAATATATTTGGCCAAAACAAGGCCAGGAGTTGATTGTGGGACAGACCATCAACACTCACATGCATGTTCAAGCTGAAGTTGATGACAATTAAAACAAATCCATGAGAGCCAATATATGACCTTGAATATATCCCTCCTGAATTTAGAGACCATATAAAAAATAGATTTGATACATTGAACACCAATGACCAAAAACCAGATGAATTGTGAGATGACATCAAGAACATCATCCAAGAAGAAAGCAAGAGGTCATTCAAAAGACAAGAAAGGAAGAAAAGACCAAAATGGGTGTTGGAAGAAAAGACCAAAATGGGTGTCAGAAGAAACCGAAACTTTCACTTTAGCAGAGAGTACCTAAAGCAAATGGAAGAAATGACAAGATAAAAGAACTGAACAGAAGATTTCAAAGAGCAGTTCAGGCAAACAAAACCAATTACTACAATGAAATGTGCAAAAACTGGATTTAGAGAATCAAAAAGGAAGAATATGCATGGCATTTCTGAAGCTGAAAGAACTGAGGAAAAAAATTAAGCCTCGATTTGCAATATTGAATGATTCTATGGGCACAATATTGAATGGTCAGGAAACATCGAAGAAGATGGAAAGAATAAACAGTATCATTGTACTAAAAATAATTATTCAATATTCATCCATTTC
Source organism: Orycteropus afer afer (assembly GCF_000298275.1). NCBI lineage: Eukaryota > Metazoa > Chordata > Mammalia > Tubulidentata > Orycteropodidae > Orycteropus > Orycteropus afer. The sequence goes on from NW_006921591.1 coordinate 8,923,053, forward strand.
AGGAGGTTGCATATGATCAAGAAGTAATGGTATTGAAGGAAGAAGTAAAAGCTGCACTGAAGGAACTGGCAAAGAACAAGGATGCAGGAATTGACTGAATACCCATTGAGATGTTTCAACAAAATGATGCCCCTCTGGAGGCAATCACTCAGCTCTGCCGAGAGATTTGGAAGACAGCTTCCTAGCCAATTGACTGGAAGAGATTCATATTTGTATTCATTCCAATATGTGATCCCACAGAATGTGGACATTATTGAACAATATCATTAATATCACATGCAAGTAAAATCTTACTAAAGATAATTCAAAAGTGGTTGCTTGCATATATTGACAGAGAGTTTCCAGAAATGCAAGCTGGATTCAGAAGAGGGCATGGAAGGAGAGATATCATTGCTGATGTCAGACAGATCTTAGCTGAAAACAAAAAATACCAGAAAGATGATTACTTATGTTTTATTGACTATGCAAAAGCTTTTGATTGTGTGGATCATAAAAAATTATGGATAACATTGAGAAAAATGGGAATTTCAGAACACTTGATTATACTCATGAGGAACCTGTACATAGACCAGGAGGCTGTTGTTCGAACAGAACAAGGGGATATTGCATGGTTTAAAATCAAGAAGGGAGTGCTTCAGGGTTGTATCCTTTCACCATACTTATTGAATTTATACAGTAAGCAAATAATCCGAGAAACTGGATTATATGAAGAACATGGCCTCAAGATTGGAGGAAGACTCATTAAGAGCCTGCAGCATGCAGATGACACAACTTTGCTTGCTGAAAGTGAGGATGACTTGAAGAACTTTCAATGAAGATTAAGGACTACAGTCTGCAGTATAGATTACACCTCAATATAAAGAAAATAAAAATCCTCACAACTGGTCCAATAAACAGCTTCATGTTGGATGGAGAAAAGTTTGAAGTTGTCAAGGACTTCACATTACTTGTTTCTACAATTAACACAAATGGAAGCAGCAGTCAAGACAGCAGACAATGATTTGCATTGGGCATATCTGTTGTAAAAGAACTCTTTCAAATGGTGAAGAACAAAGATATCTCTTTGAAGACTAAGGTGAACCTAACCCAAGCCATGGTATTTTCAATTGCCTCTTATGCATGTGAGAGCTAGACAATGAATAAGGAAGACCGAAGAAGAGTTGGTGCTTTTGTTTGAGGTATTGGAGAAGAATGGTTAAAGTACCATGGTCTGCTAAAAGAACTAACACATCTGCCCTGGAAGAAGTGCAGTCAGAATGCTCCTTGGTAGTGAGACTGGTCAGACTTTTGTTTCTCCTACTTGTCAGAAGGAACCATTCCCTGGAGAAGGATATCATTCTTGATAAAGTGGAGGCTCAATGAAGGAGAGAAAGCCCCTCAACAAGATGGATAGATACAGTGGCTGCAACGATGGGCTCAGGTATAGCAAGGATCGTGAGGCTGGCACAGGACTGGACAGTGTTTCATTCTGCTGTGTATAGGGTCACTGTGAGTTGGAGACTACTCGATGGCATCTAACAACAACAATTAGGCATATCAATTTTTTACTGATGTATAACAAATAATTCCAAACATTGAATCTTAAAAAAAATAAATAAATAAACATTTATTTCTTCACAGTTTATTGAGTCAGGTGGTATGCGGGAACAATTTTGTAGGTGGTTCTGGCTCAGGATAGATCATGACATTAAAATCAAGCTGCTGGCCTGAGCAGCAATCAAATGAAGACACAACTAAGATTCAGTGATCAGCTTCCCACAACATGTGCAGTTGATAGCAGTCCTCAGTTTCTCAGCTAATGGCTAGAGGGAAGCTACTAGGTATTGCAAATGGTTTATGTGTTTAGCTACTAACCAAAAAGTCGACTATTCAAATTCACCCAGAGGCAGCTTGGAAAAAAGACCCAGATACATACTGCAGAAAAAACAGTGATTGAAAATCATTGAGAAAAATTCTACTCTGACACATATGGGGGTGACATTAGGCAGAGTTGACTTAACACCAATGGGTTATTGGCTGGAAACTTCAGTTTCTTGACCTGGGAGCTCCTTAATTTTCCCGCCAGAGCAAGTGATTCAAGAGAGTGAGAGAGCTCACTCAAGATAGAAGCTATAGTTTTTATAACCTAACCTGAAAATGACATACCATCATATCTACCCTATGCTATTGGTCACACAGACTAATCATGGTACAATGGGGATAAAAACTACCCAAAATGAGATTTGTATGAGCTAAGGATTATCAAGGACCATTTGGGAGTCTGGCTGTCATATTGAAATTAAGTCGCTTGGGCTAAACGTAAATCAATGTATGGGTTTCTTCATTGAAGAAGTTTTGCTTCAAAATCAGAAAAAAACAACCAATAAACACAGCTTGAAACTTCAGTGACAAAATAGTTATTTAGTAAAAACTGTGAATCTTCTAAAAGTTATCCATAATCTTTACAATTATTCTCCTTATTACATGATGATATAGAGATTTGTCATAACAAATTTTGAATGCTAATGAGCTATAGTAGTTAAAAAGGAGGGAACTTCTGTCAAGAATATTTGAATAACAGAACACTTTTCTAAAAATGTTGTTACTAGGTAAGAGATGAGTTTGTTTCAACTTTTTAAACATATACTTTGGACAGATGTACATGATTATTTATCTTCAGTATTTTTAATGATTTTAATATTTCCATGCAATAAAAAATGGATGTGTTTTTCAATGGCATGTGTGATCTAGATCAGACAAAAAGGCTTAGAAACTTCTAAATAGCAGAGGTTTATAACTTGTTAAGACATTTTTCATAATATAAGAGCAAATAGCAATGATGAAGGACATTTTAATAACATGTGTCTGTAAAAATATTTCACCCAATCAACGATCATTGAGTCAGTTGTGACTCATGGCAACCCCATGTGTGTCAGAATAGAACTATGCTCTGTAGGGTTTTTAATGTCTGACTTTTACATATTTTAATTTTACTTTTATTTTATTTTATTTTTTAATGTAGTGAAAACTTACACAAGACTTTTGCCAACATAACAACTCCCACATTTACAACTCAGGGACATTGATGATATTATTTCATGTTGTACCACCATCATTCCTATTTTTTTCCAAAATATTCTACCACCATTAGCATGAATTCAATGCTCTGCAAAGAAAAGCTTCCCCTTTCCCTGTCCCTCCTACCCCAAGTAACCACTAATAATCTTTGGGGTGTATGTGTACATATATATATATATATTTTTTCCCCCAGCCTATCTATATAAGAATCACCACCCCCTCACATGGCTGAAAACCAACAAAGAAAACTTTGTTTCATAAATAAACCTTTCCTTGACTTTTTACAATGGTGGACTAATACAATATTTGTCTTTCTGTGATTCATTTATTTCGCTCTGCAAAATATCTCACAGGTTCATCATGGTATGTGTTTGCAGATTGTACATTATTTTTTAAGGTTGCATAATATTCCATTTTGTGTATGTAACACAGTTTGGTTATCCATTCCTCTCTTGATGGACATTTAGGTTGTTTCCATATCTTTGCTATTGTGAATAGTGCTGTGATGAACGTGGGTGTGCCTATATCTGTTCTTGTCCTGGCTCTCACTTCTTTAGGATATATACCTAGTAATGGAATTGCTGGATTGAATTAACTTTCTATTTCCAACTTTTTAAGGAATAGGCATACTGATTTCCAAAGTGGTTGTATCACTTTACAGTTCTACCAGTTGTGTATGAGAGTCCCAATCTCTCAACATAATGGCTGACTATTTGGAAAAATATCACGAGACCTTTCTTCTGAGGTGCCTCTGGGTGGACTCAAACCTCAACTCTTTCAATTAGCAGTCAAGAGTGCTAAATATATGCACTACACACCTTACAGATTTGATAGAACATTTTGAATTTTATTTTTGATCAAGAAAAGAACTATACATAGAAAGTGTACAATTAAAATCTATTTTATTTAATCAAAAGATAACTTAAATTTAGCTGATTTTACAAGATAAATTGTGGGAAATATCTATTGATTAAAGATTGAAAATGAGTTATAAGAATAGAGTATCTTTTCCTCCATTCTGGACAAAAGTTTAAAAGAATAATTGGAGATCACTGAAATTCCATTAAAAATTATTCTGATCTATTCAACACTACTGCAAGCATAGTTCTCTAACATTAGTGCTATCTAAACAAACATTGAAGCAGTTTAGAAAGTTACTTTTATCTGTGAGTAGCATTATAGTCAATGCAATCTAGATTAAATAAGTTAATAAGTGAGAAGCAAACTTATTTGTCATATGAGTATTTGTCAATATATATGGCATTTATTCAAAATGTGCTTGCAGCTATTTAATATAGAGAATCAATACATTCATCATAATTTTTTTTCCTGTATGACTGCAAAAGGACAGAAAATTTGAGAATAATAATTTCTTTATTAATTGATTGCACATACTTGCAATAACCAATGCATATAGATATTTAATTATATCCCTATGTTATGCATATTCTCACTATATTGATTAAAATTTAGCTTTGTAAGTGTTGAATCTAAGGATTATTATAGAATTTTATTATTTAATTTTCCACTAATTTAATTGTATTTTTAAAAATGATGAATTAGGTAGTTCTGGTAAGATGGCAGAATAGGCAGACAAACTCCCCACACCCTCTTTAACAAAGAAAAGAGAAACCAGTTGGCACAGATACAGAAGATAAGCCCAGAGCCCTGAGCTTTGAAATGAAGGATACAGAACTGGACTAAACTCCAACTAATAGGACAATCTGCATGAAAATACTGGATAAAGAGACAAATGGAGCTTCAGACTGTCAGCAATCCTGGTGGCACAGAGAGTTTGTATATTTCCAAGTGGTGCTAGGACCTATGAAATAACTTAAATATCATGCCTTCTTGCCAAAGGCTGCAAGGAGGACTACACTGGTGACTGATGACTAAAAAATGGAAACAGAAAAGAAGGAGATAAACTGAGCTGTGGACTTTTCACTGTCTGGAGGGTACAGTCATTTTGAATGTTTACAAGCAGTTCAACCATTTTGGATATTTAAAGCAACAGCATTCTCTCAAATTCCAGGGACATAAGAACAGGCTCCACTTGCCAAGGACAACACAGACATACCAGAAATTGAGGACTGGAAAGGATCTAGTTGTTGGCTTTTCCTCTCTTCCTTTTTTTGTTCCCATTTTTTTTTTTTTTCTTTCTTCTGGTTCTCCCTATCTCTTATTTTTGGTCTTTTGTTTTTCCCATTTTTTTTTTTTTTTTACTTCAATAATCTCTTACTCTATCTCTTTTCTCTTATCCCCACCTCCACAGATATTGTGTTTTTATTTTTCTATTTATATTTCTTTTCTCTTTTTAAAATATTTCCTTTAATATTTTGTCTCATTTATTGTCTTTCCTCTTTTTCTTTCTTTCTCTTTTTGGTGATTGTTCCTGGGTGTTTATGCAGTGTGTTATTTGTCCTCTTGCTTTTCCTTTTTTTTGTTGGTTTTTTGATAATTGTTTTTGTCTAACTGAGTGGCAGACAGCAACTGTGCCCATACAACCCAACCATAAACACATTTTCTGCAGCACCACCTACTGAGTGTGGGCCACCACTTGCTTCTGGACCAACTGGCCAATGATACATGACAATCAATACAAGCCTGATTAACTCTTAACTGCTCTTCACAAACAGTTAACAGAGATCTGGGCATCCACTCACACACACCAGGAGACAAGTGGTAGGTGCATAAATGCTGCCAACCACTGAATGCAGGAGCTTACTAAGATACACCCAAAAAAAACAAAGAAAATTAAAATCTTGAGTGAATCACTGCAACATGCAATCATTAACTAATATAAATATAACAATGTCACATGTCACAATGGCTTGGCGACAACTGACCATCAGTGCACACAAAGAAGCAAGATAAAGCAATGGAAACGAAGGACCAGGATATAGAGCCAGAGCACATGCTTGAGGAAGAAGCAGCATTGGAACTCCCTGATAAGGAATTCAAAAGAATTATATTTAGGTACCTTCAATGGATTGAGAGACAGATTAAGGAAAACATTGACAAAATTAAGGAAAATACAGACAAAACCTTAGAAAAAAATCAGAAGACAATAAAAGAACAAAATGACAAAATAAATGAGAAATTAGAAATGATACAAAATCTACAGATAGAAGTCAAAATTAGTAATACTAAATTTTTAAAAATAGATGACACATTGAAAGGGCAAAGGAGTAGAACAAATAAATGGAAAATAGAATTAGTGGGGTTGAAGATAAATATCTTAATACTTCTTTGGAAAGGGATCAATCAGAAAAAAAAAAGATCAAAACCAAATTAAGAAAGTTAGTGTTGGTTGCATTGGGGTATTCATGCGGGATACCATCAAAAGGAATAATCTATGTGTAATTGGAATTCCAGAATGGGAAGAGATCAATTAACACCACAGAGAAAATAGTGGAAGGTTTGTTGGAAGAGAATTTCCATGATATGATGAAAGAGGAGAAGATATCCTTTCAAGAAGCTGAATGAAATCAAACAAGATAGATCCAAAAAGAAAATCACCAAGACATATCATAATCAAACTCACCAAAACAAAAGACAAAGAAAGAATCTTGAAAGCAGCACTGGAAAAACAAAAAGTTACCTACAAAGAGCAACCAATAAGACTAAGCTCTGATTTCTCAGCAGAAACCATGCAAGTGAGAAGCCAATGGGATGGTATATATAATACGCTGAAAGAGGAAAATTTCCAATCAAGAATTATATAAACAGCAAAATTGCCCATCAAATATGATGGTGAAATTAGGAGATTTCCAGATGAGCACAAATTAAGGGAATTTGTAAAAACCAGACCATCCTTACAAGAGATGCTAAAGGGAGTCTTTTGGACAGAGAACCAACAGCAGTAAATAACTGACAGCTAACACAGATGATGAAATAACCCAGAATCCAGCCCAGTTATGGCAGTATCCAAGGTAAAATAAGCTTACAATCTTGGAAACAATGAACCAGAAACATCACTTGGCAAATGAAAAGCTGCATCAACCTCAAGGGCAAGACCATGGCCTTTGGGCATGGAACCACCACAGCCCTCTAGTTTTCAAAGAGCCAAACCTTCACCAACTTGGTTCTGGAGTGTGGGGCTGCTCATTCATGTGAATCAGTGGGATGGAGCCATAGCTGCTGCCCTAGTGTGAGAGGGCAGGATTCCCATGCCCAAGAGGTAGAAGAATTGGGTTCACCAGGCCAAAGGGGTGAGGTTGCCATTCAGAGGAACTAGGCGACTGGAGCCACCCAGTGAAGATCTGTACAGATGCCACACAATGAAGATCTCTACAGGTGCCAAGTTGACAAGGGATGGGATTGTGGTAGTTAAGGTCGTGTGTCCACTTGGCTGGGCCTGGTTGAGTGGCTGGGCGGCTGGTGGTAGTTATTCCCCATGATGAGACTGGCAATTAACTCCATGGTGGGATCTACCACAAGCAGATGAACAGCTGCTTTAGCAATGTGGTCTGCTTCCCATGTATAAGAAGCACCTTTAGGAATGGTCTCTAGCTTGAAACCTGCATATAGACAAGTTATTGTTCAGCAGCCTGCTATGCTCTGTAAATCCTGAGACTTCCAATTGACTTGAATCAATGGCTGGGCATGTTGTTTGGTAACACTGAGACTGTGCCTCTTTACTTGTCAACCTTGGGCTTGTCAGCCTCAGCAGCTAGCAGCTGACTGAATGAAGAAAAGCCTCCAGCTTCAGTGGTCTGGAAGCAAGATGCAGAGCTGAAGCCCAAGGTTGAGGGGCTTTCACCCAGACCCTAGAGCCTGGCACTTTGAACTCAGAGTTAAAGCCTCCAAAACTATAAAAGAACAAACTCCCATTTGTTAAAGCCATCCCATTTGTGGTATATTCCTGTCAGAGTGGTACTGCACAATGAAACAATACCATGCTCATGGATAGGAAGATTGAACATTGTGAAAATGTCAATTCTACCCAAAGCAATCTACACATTCAATGCAATCTTAATTATATGTCATCAATATTGCTTAAAGATATGGAAAAAACAATTATTAATTTTATTTGGAAAGGAAAGAGACCTCGGATAAGCAAAGCACTATTGAAGAAGAACAAAGTAGGAGGTCTCACACTCCCAGAGCTCAAAACCTATTACACAGCTACAATAGTCACAACAACCTGGTGTAGGTACTATGACAGACTCATAGACCAGTAGAACCCAGAAATAGATCCATCAACCTATGGTCAGCTGATTTTTGACAAAGGGCTGAAATCCATTAAATGGGGAAGAGATTGTCTGTAACAAATGGTACTGGCAAAACTGGATACCCATATGCAGAGAAATTAAACACGATCTGTACCTCACACCATACAGAAAAACTAACTTTAGGTTGATCAATGACTTAAATGTGAAATGTAAAAATATAAAATTCCTCAAGGAAAAAAATAGGGCAATTTTAGGACCCCTAATATATGGCATATATGGCATAAACTATCAAGCATAACCCAAAATGCACAATCAGCAGAAGATCAACTAGATGAATGGAACCTTCTAAAATTTAAATTTTTATGTGCCTCTAAAAACTTCTCCAAAAGAGTCAAAAGAGAGCCTACAGATTGGGAAAAAAAAAAGATTCAGCAACATGTCTGACAAGGGACTTATCGCTAAAATTTATATTTAAAAAAAAAAAAAAAAAACCTCCATCATCTTAACACAAAAAAGGCAAACAATCAAATTGAAAAATTGGCAGGTGACATGAATGGACACTTCACCAAAGAGGATATTCAGGCATCCAACAAATATATGAAGAAATATCCATGATCATTAGCCATTAGAGAGATGCAAAACAACAATGAGATACCATTTGGCTCCAGCACTAATAGCAAAGCTCAAAAAACCAGAAAATAGCAAATGCTGGCAAGGATGTGGAAAGATGTGGAATCTCCTACACTGCTGATGGAGCTGTGAAATGGTACAGCCACTGTGGAAAGCAGTATGGTGATTCCTTAAAAAGTTGGAATTAGAAATACCATTTGACCCAGCAATCCCATTACTAGGTATATATTCTAACAAGGTGAGAATCAGGACAAGAACAGATATATGCACATCTATGTTCATCGTAGCACTATTTACAATAGCAAAAAAATGGAAACAACCTAGGTGCTCATCAGCAGAAGAATGGATGACCAAACTATGGTACATATACATAATGGAATACTAATGTAGAATCTGCAAAACACCACTGCGGTGTAGTAAATTACTTAGTGTCGCTTTTCTACCCATAAGTCTTTGTAAACTCCAAGGTGGGATTTGCTATGAGCAACTGAGGAGCTCCTGATTGCTAAGGTTGTCCACCTGGAGTATTTCTGTTGGGAGTGGCACAAAACAGTGTTCTGGGAGGTTTCCATTCTCTCTCAGGTGCTTAGAGTTCTGATGCTATGATTGGCTAGTTTGGCCACTCTGCCAGGCTCAAAAGGAGTCCTCCTAGAGGCAGAACTCTCTCTGATTGCTGGTTGAGTTGAGGAAGACGTGCTTCTGAAAGAGACACACGCCTCTGAAAGAGACACGCACTGCTGGGAAAGAGACACAAGAGACACGCATTGCTGAGTAAGACACCAAAGGACATGCAATGCTGGGGGAGACTGTGAGAGACTTGGCTGAGAGATGGTGGGTGGGAGAGAGACTGAGGGTTTTTCCTGAACTTGAATTGTAGCCTGGTGCTTCCCTATAAACCCTATAATCTGTGAGTTCTGTGTGGCCACTGCAGTGAATTATCAAACCCAGGAGAGAGGTGGTTGGTGCTTTGGGAGGAACGGTTGGAGAAAAGGCTGGAGGGAGGCAGCATGTCTGGCCTTGCAGTAATAGGCCTTGGGATATTGATGGTAATTCTGTCTTCCTCTTGTGGGTTTAGAGGAGGTCAGAACATGTGGCCTCCCTGCCGTTTTTGCAACCACATAACTTGGAGGACATTATGCTGAGTGAAATAAGTCAATCACCGAAGGACAAATGTTGTATTATTCTGCAATTGTGAAAAGTCATTGAAAGGTTTTTATATAGAACAAAATTTTCTTTGTTGGTTGCCAGGGATGGGAAGGGATGGGAGGGAACACTGCTTGATAGGTAGAGACAAGTGTGGATTTGGGGAATGGAAGACCAATGCATCAAATATGAGTGATCAACACAGTAGCATAAAGAGGTACATGGGAGATACAGATAACAAAGACAAACCCTTTTGCACATAAAGTACTGTACTGTCAGTGATGGCAAACACTGATGTATGGGTGGATAGATGGGTGAACAAGTTAAATGATCAGGTATATGTAGGCAGGGGTGAGTGTGTCATGACCATGTGTAGGGTTGGTATTTGTATGTTCTGTAAGAATGTCCTAGTATATAGTAGAGCTGACAAAGCACAAGATTGTGGTGACTTCTTGGCCACAGCCAGCTACCCAGAGGGAGTGAATAGTTGGAAATTGCAGTCAATGTCATGACACAAAGTATATGTGAACTGCTGTATGGAAAATGAATTTGCTCTGTAAACTTTCACCCAAATCACAATAAAAATAAAAAAAAAGATGAATTAGACTTTCCAAAATGATTGTTTTTTATAGATAAATATGTAATAAATTCTGATCTAAACAATGATTTAGCAAATTTATTACAATTTTATTACAAATACTTCAGGTTGGTCTTCACAAAAAAAAAAAACAGTAATGGATTCAGAGTGAGTGTTTTCAGGGGAAGGCCAGGAAAGACAAAAATAACAATAAGATTCAGACTATGGAGACAGAAAATAGAGAACCCTTATTTTATTTCTTTAAGAACCTAAAGAAAAAATAGAAAATAAGTGGGGTGTAAAAGAGCACTTTCACTTTTCTCTCACTTTTGCATAATGACTGCCAATAATTTTGGATAATACAGATTTTATCTGATTGCTTATAAACACTTTTCCTTAGCACTGAAATTATTCAGGTGGTGACTTGCATAAAAATTATTTTCTGTAATACTGAGATGTGTATTTGTTTGATACTAATGAAAACAAAAAGGAGCTCTGGTGGTGCAGTGCCTAAGACACTTGACCACTAACCAAAAAAACCCATAATGGTTTTTCATACCTGACAGTTCATAAGCACCAGACGCCCTGCAGAAGGAGGATGGGGCAATCTACTTCAGTACAGATTTACTACCTTGGAAACCCAAAGGGAGTTGTTGTGAGTCAGAATTGCCTGGATCACAGTGAGTTTGGTTCTTCAGTTTGGAATGAGAACAATAACACTGATATATTTTTGAATTTAGCTGAAGTGATTGAAAAATCCCAAATTAAGAAAGAGAAAACTTACTGAGTTTTTCTTTTGAAGTATATCTTATAATTTTTAAAAATGTAAAAATGTTACATTGGATTGTTGTTGTTGTTAAATGCCATTGAGTCATCTCCGACTCATATCAACCCTATGCACAGCAGAATGAAACACTGCCGGATCCCGGGCCAGCTCCACTATTCTTGCTGCACTTGAGCCCATCGCCGCTGCCACCTTGTTAATCCACCTTGCTGAGGGCCTTCCCCTCTTTCGTCGACCCTCCACCTTACCAAGCATGATATCCTTCTCCAGAGAATGGTCCCTTCTGACAACATGTCAAATGTAGGTGAGAAAAAGTCTGGCCATTCTCGCCTTCAAGAGCATCCTGGCTGCACTTCCTCCAGGACAGGTCTGTTAGTTCTTTGCCAACACCAAAGCTCAAAAGCATCAACTCTTCTTCGTTCCTTCTTATTCATTGTCCAGCTCTCACATTCATATGAGGCGATTAAAAATACCATGGCTTGTATCAGGAGCACCTTAGTCCTCAAGGAGACATATTTACTCCTTAGCACTTGAAGGAGGTCCTTTGCAGCTGATTTGCCCAGTGCTATATACCCTGGATTAGACGTCATTATCCATGTGAATAACTATTATAATTTCTGAGAGCCTATTATGTTAAACAAGAAGCCCAAGTGACAAAGTGTTAATAAGTGTTAATGGCTAACCAAAAGGCTGGTAGTTGGAACCCACCAGTTGCTCTGTGCAAGAAAGATGTACTAGTCTGCTTCCATAAAAATTACAACCTGGGAAACCCTATGGGGCAGTTCTGCTGTATTTTTATGTAAAGGGAATGCATGTCATACATTTTTTACCAACCATCCCCTGTCCCTACAGGGTACTAGACATGCTATATATTTCTTAAAAAAATAACAACATATAAAAAAACACAGGCACAGCACACTTATGAAAATACCTCCCAGGGAGAGGGTGTGGTTGACATGTCTGTTATTTGCATAAAAATACAGTACTCTATCCTATCAATTTACAATGAGGTGAAATGGACTCAATGGCAATGGCTTTGTTTAATTTTTTTGGTATTGTGTTGAATACTTTATATTTGTAAAACTTTTACATACATTACATGCTTTACATATATTTACATGAGGATTCTGCAGTATAGGTAATATCTTCATCTTTCATTTGGAAAAAAAAAAAGTCTTAGAGAGCCTAAATAATACATCCAAATTCACCCAGGTAGAATGTTTTGGTGCTGAAAATTAAACCAAACACCTTGATTGATTCCTAAGAGTATGCTATTTTTTGCCCCCGATATTCATTCCTGAAATTATTTCATAAGTAGCTTTTCATGAAAGTAAAATGTGCACAAACTGAAAGAAAAAGAAAAAAAAAAATAAGTAAAACAATACAATATTTTCATGCAAATAATTGTGTTCTACCATTTTTTACCAACATCAACCTCTTGGTATTTTTGAAAGTGTGCTGCTATGCTAATTATTTTACATGTTGTTGTAAAAAAATGTGCTTCTGAAAATACCTCATAGGGAGAGAGAGAATGTGGATCACCAAAAAAGTAGAACATGTGTGTTATTTGTGTAAAAATATGGGAAATGAAGAAAAATCTCTATTTCAACTTAGTCATTTTGCATTTTGTGTGGTTATGTTTCATTTTAGCTGTTATGGGACTAGGTTTTGTTGAGAAAATTTGTTACATAAAACTACATCAATACACACTATTAGTTTGATGATTAATATTTCAGTCTACCATCTTGAAACAAAATCATAGTCATAAAGCTTTCCAAGGGAACAAACATGTTTTCCAAAAGTAGCAATTTTTATGAATGAAAAATAATTATTTGAATAAAGGTTGCAGAGATAAGTGATTGTGTTGTATTACAATAATTTCCTACACTACTAGTAAAATAATTGTATTCCAAATATTATCTACTTTTTTGAATAATTTCCCCCTATAAAATAAGATAGTTGCTTGTGAAATATCTGGTATTACTTTTATTTATCTCAAGAGGCAAATAATATTTCTATACTTATTCTCCCTTTTTTCCTCATTTTATTACACATCAAAGATGAAGAAAATGCTTTGATTTGTCTTTCCTAATCACTCAGGACTGCCAATAAGTCATCAGGACTCATCAATTTCATCTAGTGTATCCTTTTCCTGTCGTTCTGGCTACAGTTTGGTGGGGCTATAATTTTCTTTCTCTTGAGAAAGTAGAGTAAGTTTTTGCTTCTGATTATCTAACAGAGTGAGACATATTGAGCACTTTATGTCTGTTATGCATGTGAAATCTGTCTTGTCCTAATTGCGACTAGCTGTTAGCATAAAGTCTCAATAATTTTATTTTTTTATGTTCAGATGATAATGTATTGAATATATTTTACTAAATAAACACATAACTAAAGTTATTTTTACTGCTTTCATTTTCCTTTCCTAATATTGCTACTAGAAAAATTTTAATTATCTTTGTGGCTCTCATATTTCTCTTGGATAATGCTTCTCTATTTGGTCTCTCTGGTTTCAACTTGTTGCTATTAAATGTATTCTCATATTGAGCCACAGACTGGCCTGTCTAAATCATAATTCTGACCACAGCACTGTCCTACTTAAAATGTTGCAATGTTTCTTCATCCCTTGCATAAAAAGTGAAAAATTTTCACATGGCATACTATGCTCTTTCTAAGAGTCCTGCCTATTTCTATATTTTATTTTTTTCCTTGCTAAGCTGTGTAAAAGAGAGAAAATAAGACCAGGTAGACCGACTCCTTGGCATGCAAAGAAACATTCACAAATGTCACTGACCTTGTAGAATATACCCAAAAACGGGAAAATAGGAATATAGGAGACACAGTGACCACAAAATCATGCAAATCTCTCTTTGTGACCAGTCATCTGTTAAGCACATTCTAGAGTAAAAAGACACACTCTGTTAGAGTAAAAACAAAGAGATTTATTGAAAATACAGAGAATAGTTCAGATTAGGGAAATGTCCAAAATCACAAAGTGAATATGTCTGCTCCACAGAGCAACCAAAAAACAGCCATTCTTAGAGGATTAAGATGGGAATCAAAGTTCCAATATTATGATTGACTGAAGGCAATTGACAAAGTTAAAAACAAGAAAGTGGGCTTTTCCTGGTATTTGTTGGTAACGTACATATAAGATTACATGGTTGGTTAAAGATACATAATTGCAAGCATAAGTACTTTATTAATGATTACAGAGTAGTCACAAGATAATCACAGGACCTGCTTTCCTGGGAACATGCCATCAAATAGACTTCTGAAGTATTTCTTTTCCTGGAGGTCCATTTAAAAGGTGATCTTTTGATTATGCTATGTGTCAAGACCTTCTGGGAACAGGTTGATATCCTGCATCTGACTGACCACAGAGAAAAATATTTCCTTTAAGATATATGGTTAAGTCAGCACAAAGGTTAACATCTACAAGGGCTAAAATAGCAAAGAAAATGAATTCAGCAAAGGTTTTAGATAAGCCATTTTATGTTAGATCCAAAGCCTGACATTTTAGAGCACTACCTCAACGATAAACTGGTTCAAAGTTTCCCTTGTGCAAATAATTTCATTTTACACAAAGTAATTTGGTCTTTTATCCTGGTTTCCTGAGAAATATAATAATAATAATAATAACTTTAGGTAATTCCCTTTGTTTCCTGAGAAATAATTCTAAAACTTTGGAATTTACTGAGTAATTGAAATGACTGTATTATTTACAACTCCTGAACAACACCTGAGGATTTATGAAAATGTTTGGAGAGCTAACTAGCCCATCTGGTGGCCCGATCTCAGCTGACCTCAGGGCATATGATTCATTCAATCATACCAAACTTTAGCCAATGGTTAATTTTCTATTCTATAATCTCTCCATTTAAAAATAATAATAATATTTTTTTTTGTGTGTGTGAAAATGTACAAAGTAAATTAATTTCTTACTTAAGAATTTCTTTAAAAATTGTTCAATGACATAGTTACATTTTTCACAAGATATCAACATTCTCATTAATTCCATTGTGTATATTTCATTTCCAGTAGTACTCTGCTTCTTTGTCTCCTTACCCTTTCATCTTTTTTTTTTTTTTTTTTTTGCAACTTTTCTATTGTGAGTTGACTGAACATTTATAGTGCAAATTAGTTTTCCATTCAACTTTTCATACACATTTTGTTTCTTGGTGTTAAATGTAGCCCACACAATGTAATAGCCCTCATCTCACTTACTCCCTGTGTTTACAACTTCCATTGCTTCTTCTTTCCTGTATGTTGCTGCCTTATGAGTTTTATTCCTGGGCAAATGCTGCTTTTTTTATTTCATAAGGTTCATTGTTGTAAGAAGTTGTTGATTTTGTGTTTAGTAAGTCCTTATGGTTTTCTTCATTCTTATTTAGGTCAGAAAGTTTATTAATTTTCTTCATGTTTAGCCTGTAATTAGTTTTTAACTTTCTGAGTTTGAAATTATATGTTCTATCTGTATATCATCCTGACTTCCTCTTTATTTAGAAGTTCTCTAATTATACCAGGAGCTCTGGTAGCATAGTGCCTAAGGCTAACTGCTAACCAGAAGCTGGCAGTTCAAACCCACCAACCACTCCTTGGAAGGAAGGTTGAGCAATCTACTTTCATAGTGATACTGCCTTGGAAACCCATGGAGTGGTTGCTATGAGTTGGGGCTGACTCAATGGCACATAACAACAACAACAACACTAATTATACCATTTATTTGTTTTTTGTTTGTAGTTGTCACTGCTTACAGATTGATGCCTCTGGTTCCTTATATTCTGTCTTACAGCTCATTTTAATTTTGAAAATTGGGTTGGTTTCTGGGTGACATTGTCATGTGCTTTAATCTCTGATTGTTGTCTGCTATTGTTGATTCTCTGTCCAAAGGACTCTTTTTAGCATTTCTAAGGTTGGTATGATTTTTACAAATTCCATTTGTCTTAGTTCTCTAGTGCTGCTATAATAGAAATACCACAAGTGGATGGCTTCAACAAATTTATTTATTGAATTTATTTATTTACTGTTTAGAAGGCTAGAAATCTGAATTTAGAGTGCTGCCTCTATGGGCTGGATGAAGGCACCTCAAACTTGACCTCAGATCTGCCTCTTGTTTCAGGCCCACTAATGCTGGAGGCTTCTCTTAACTCATATACCTTCTGCCTGCTAAGGCTAACAAACCCAAGATTGGCAATTCAAAGGCACAATCCCAGGGTCAGCAGGCAACACAGACAGTCACTCATTCAAATAAAAGTCCAGGCAAGTTGACATACAACCTTGACTACTACACCTTTAATTTCTGTTTATTTGCAAATATCTTAATTTCATCATTGTATTGAGGAATGGTTGTGCAGGGTATATAACCCCTGGTTAACAGTTTTTTTTTTTCTTTCAAGATTTTATGTGTCATTCCATTGCCTTCTTGCCTACACTGTTTCTGCCAAGAAATCAGAGCTTAATCTTTTCATCTTTCATGATGTTAGAGATGTCTACTGCTGGCAAATCTTCTACAATTCTCTCTCTGCTTTTTTTTTTCCCCCTGCCTCTTCTTATTCTGGAATTCCAATCACACTTAAATTTTTCCTGTTGATAGGATCCCACATAATTCTTGGGCTTTCTTCATTTTTTTCCTCTGATATTTTCTCATACAAATTGGTGTCAAGAGATTTATCTTCAAACTCACTGATCCAGTCTTCAATTGATTTGATTCTACTTTTTTGTCCTTCCAATGTGTTATCTATTTCCATAATTTTAGTGTTAGTGTTCTGAATTCCTAATTACAGTTATATGTTTTCTAATTGTCTATTTGTTCTGTCATTTTGGTCTTTGTATTGTGAAATTTTCTAGGATATTGTCTCTGTTTTCATTGACTTTGTTTGTGGTTTCCTTAACTTCTTGGTAGGCTTTATATATACAATGTGAGGGTTAGGAGCACCACCCCCCATAGAGTTGAAAGTCTGTATATAACTTTTGAGTCTCCAAAAACGTAACTAATAGCTTACAATCAGCCAGAAGTTTTACCAACAACATACACAGTAATGATCATAAACCTGATTACATTTGCACAAAACAATAGAGTTAGCCTATCTATTCTTGCCTTTAATCTTGATGCTTACTCCTTGTCCTTAATAATAAATGTCTTTTGTCACATTTGTTTCCAGAATACCATGCTTTTTTCAGGATTAAAAACTTGTTCAGGCCAAACATTGATGTATGGGTGGACAAGCTGAATGATTAGGCATGTCTATGCAGGGGGGAGTGTGCTCATGACCATATATAGGGTTGGCAGACAATGTTTCTGCAAGTGTCTTTGTACGTTTTACAAGAATTCCCAGATATATAGTAGAGCTGACAAGGGACAAGGTTGTAGTCACTACTTGCCCATAGCCTGCTACCTAGAGGGAGTGAATAGTTGGACCTGTGGGTTTGGGACCATGGTCACAAGGGACATCAAGCCCAATTGACATAACATACTATATTAAAACATTGTTCCATATCCTCCTTTGGTGAATAGCCACTGGGATCTTAAAAGCTTGCAAGCATCCATTTAGATGCAATGAGGGGTCTATCCTCATCCAGAGCAAAGAAGAACAAAGACAAACAAAGACACATGGAAACAATTAATCCAAGGGACTGGTACACCACGCTATCCTCAGTCTATATGACTATAAGACCAGAAGAAGCAGATTGTGCCCAGCTACCCCTGTCAACTCCTCAGAAGGGGATCTGTGGAGGAGATCTGTGATAGAGTGGGAAAATAATGTGGAAAAAAACTCAAAATTATATATATACGTTGTTGTTGTTATATGCCATCGAATCAGACCTGACTCATAGCGACCCCTCCTTGGGTTTCCGAGGCAGTACCACTACAGAAGTAGATTGCCCCATCTTCCTTCTAAGGAGTGGCTGGTGGGTTTGAACTGCCAGCCTTCTGGTTAGCAGTCAAGTGTCTTAGGCACTATGCTACCAGAGCTCCATATAAGAGAGAGACCAGCTTTGCTGGTCTGAGAGAGTCTGGAGCAACACCTGCAACTATAGACCCTAGCTGCCTTTCAGGTCTGGAATTTCCAGCCAAAGAAAAGAAAGGCATATGAGCTGACCATTTATGTTAGGTAGAAACACTCCTTGGACAGATAAATCATGGAAAAACAGAAGGGCTATGTATGCACAGGGAGACAGCTCATAGGGCAAGAGTGCATGAGAGAGAAGGAGACAGGGGAGAGGAAACTATGGGGAGGAAGTGGCAAAAGAGTTATTGCATTGTGGGAAATTTCAGTCATTGTCATGAGACAAAGTATATGTGAGCTGCTGTATGGAAAGCAAATTTGCTCTGTGACCTTTCACCCAAATCACAACAACAATAAAAAAAAAAAAAAAAAAAAAAAAAAAAACAACCCTGTTCAGGCAGATATTCTTTCTTCTCAACGAGTTTCTTAATGGCATCTGGGAACTTGTTTTTTCCTACTGGGTAGGCAGAAACTGCTGCTGCTGTTACCTTGACATTTTTTTTAAGCCAAACTTGTTTCTGAAATTATGAAGTATCCTTTGTTGGCACTACATTCTCCAACTTTAGATCAGATCCTTCATCTTCCTTTTGCTTTCAGTTGTTCACTGTGTCTCAAAGCATAGTATGGTCTATGGACTTGTCCTCCTTATCCACATAAAACTGTATTTTCAGTACAAGACAAACATGTACTTCACATAAAGATTTTCATAATTGCTCCAATGGTGGCAGTGAAGACTTCATGAGGTTCTTTCCTTTTTTTTAACAATGATCCTTACACTGGGTTCATTTATCTTGGGCAACTGCAGTGGCAGACTTTAATCTATGTTATATATCAAACAATCCAACTTTTTTTTTTTTTTTTTTTTGTAATGTCATGACTCTTTTTTGTTCCTTGGGAGCAATTTCAGCATCAATAGTGTCACTTAATAGGGATATCATGCTATTATTTCAAGGTTGATGGTATGCACTAAACACCATGAAAAATAAGAGAACTGAGAAAAATCATTTTAGTAAAGAAATTCTCTGGTTGAAGTTCACTGTCATGGTACATATAATATGTTGGGAAGATGAACTCCTCATGTGGAGATGTTTAGCTTCACATGATGTTATAAGCAGATATACACAACACTTATCCTCACCCCAATAGCAACAATGCAAATTTCCAGAGAAATTGCCAATATATTTATTGAAAAAAATCCACGTATAAGTGAACCTGTGCAGTTTAAACCCAAGTTGTTCAAGGGTCAATTGCATATCTTTAAAATTCCTTATTAGTTACTTCTATTACCTGTTCTTCTTCAAAGAGGTTTCCTGGTTCTTTAATTTGGTTACTTACCTGTAACATCTTATCCTGATTCATTGTTAGATTTAAAGTCACTCATTGTCTTTGAGATATTTTGGAGTTGTATTTATTTGTTGATTATGTGTGGATTAGTTTTGCATTGACTATTTTATTTGTTTATTTATTTTGCTTTGTATAGTTATATCCAGGAGCTCTGGTAGCATAGTGGCTAAGACACTTGCCTGCTAACCAGATGGCTGGCGGTTCAAACCCACCAGCCACTCCTCGGAAGGAAGGTTGGGCAATCCGACTTCCGTAGTGATACTGCCTCAGAAACCCAAGGAGGGGTCACTATGAGTCAGGTTTGACTTGACGGCACATAACAACAACAACAACATAGTTATATCCAGACAGGCGGGTCAGGTGTGCTTCTTTGGTTGTTAGTTTGGCACACTGGGGTGCTTCCCACCTGTCTCAAGGTGAGTAGAGTAAGTAGTGGTAATGTGGATGTGGGTTTCTGTTTGCTGATTGTGAAGTGCAGTTTCAGGTGAAATGAACAGCTATTGTCCATTTGTTGTTGATCCAATGGTGGAAGAGGTGGTGGTGCTCACCCATTGGTGGTGCAGTAGATGGCAGGTGTGGTAGATATGGTGGGCTAGCGGAAGAACAATATCTGTCTCCTGTTGGACAGGGTAGAAAATAAAGAAGGAAAAAAAAGGGGGAAAGATGAGAAAAAAAAAAAGATGGATAAAAGTAAAGGAAAAATAAGAGGAAGAGAAAAAAATAAATATAAAAAGGAAGAAAAGTAGATAAAAAAGGAAATAGAAAAAAGAAAAGGAGAGCTTGTGCAATAATGATCTCCTTTACATTGATGACAGCAGGAGGCTGTTGAAAAAATCATGGGAGAATATTCTTATGGAGGAAGGAGGACTTGGTGTATGGTTCACACATTTGTGCACCTCTGCCACTGGAAGCCACAGACACAGATGTTATGTTCCATGAGACAGCAACTTGTCAATCACAAGGGTGCTAGGCACCCTGTGTGTAAGAGTACAGCTAGGTCTGCTTGGGGTACAGTGCAGGGAGGGGCTGCTGATGGGAGGAAATGGCCCAAGAAAAATATGTTCAGTAGGGACATCCCCAGCCACAAAGTTGGTGCAGGCAAGGGTGGTGTCTTCCAGTCACTGGGAATATATGGTGGGGGAAGCAAGAGAAATAAATTATCTGGTTGCAGTTCACTGGTGTGGGCCTGGTGCACTTCTGGGTGGACACAACAGATTACACAGTTCCTGTTCATACTCAGTCAAGAAGGGGTGAGCTTGCAAAGTACAGTGTCTCCAACTACCACCCCATGGACCTTGCCATCCACATGGGCCCTCAAACCAAATGATTAGGGTTCACAGGTAGTGAGTTGTTTCATGCCCTTTCTCTGGCTTCCTCTTCACTCTGCAACCATGTGGGCCCTGGAATTCTCATTTGTTTCTCCATACTTTCCTCTCTAAGATCAAGCTCGTATTCTGTTCACTTTGTTTCATTCTGGATCTGTCCACACTGTGTCTCTGTTCGAATGGAGATTCCATGAAGATGATTTCTCCTCCCCTGTGTATTTTCTTCTGTGTCTCAAAATGACCACACTTCATCAGACCCTTGCTTTTCTCTCTGTAGCAAATGTTTTCATACAGTCTCCTTTTCCAAAACAAAACAACTCACCTTCATCAAGTCAATTCTTATGCATAGTGACCCCCCATTGGGTTTCCATAGCTGGAAATCTTCATGGAAGCAGAGTGCCTCATGTTTCTTCCAAAGAGCAGTTGATGGGATCAAACCACAGTACTTTTGGTTAGCAGCCAAATGCCTTAACTACTACAACAACAGAGCTCTTTGTCTCTCTTTCTGGTGTTTAATCTAATTATTTACAACCACCACTCTCATTTGATGCACAAAGTTCTAGGATTATTGTCTGTATCTATTTCACTTGTTGTTCTGGGTCTCTGTTATAGAAGAATTGGGTGGAATGTGTTACTAGTATGGCATCATCTCACCTTTCCCTACCATTTCATCTTTGTTTTAGAATAAGTGTTGACCATTTTGTCTCATATAGGTGATTTTTGAAACATGTTCTATACTCTTGGGTTGTTGTTGTTGTTGTTGTTATGTGCCGTCGAGTCGGCCCCGACTCATAGCGACCCCTCCTTGGGTTTCCGAGGCAGTTATCACTACGGAAGTAGGACTGCCCAACCTTCCTTCCGAGGAGTGGCTGGTGGGTTTGAACCGCCAGCCGTCTGGTTAGCAGGCAAGTGTCTTAGCCACTATGCTACCAGAGCTCCCATACTCTTGGGTAATATTCTTTATTTTATAAATCAATCTGTTATTTAACTAAAAGATTACCTCAAGGAGGTAGATTTGAATCAAAGTTTACAGAATATTCTAGCTCAATACCCTAGGGGAGTTCTCTGGTTTCAACTGGTCCAAAAAAGTCTGGACCTTTTAAGAATTTAATTCTGTTTCACATTTTTACACCATTCTCTCTTGATCCTTCTATTGTGGCTCTGACTGGAATGGTCTGTAATAATAGCCAGGCACGATCTAGTTCTTCTAGTCTCTGGGTAGAAGAGCTATTATTTGTGTAGATTATTTGCTCTGTAGACTAGTTTCTTCTCTGAATGTTTGGTTTCCTTTTTTTATGTTTTGGTTCAGATGAATAGGGACCAATAGTTATATCTTAGATTTTAAGAATCCAGATACTATTCACTAAATTAAAATGTAGAACACAAACTTTATGAACTACATGATGCCAATTGACCTAGTTGTCCCATGAGACTATGATCATAAACCTTCAAACAAGAAAACCAATTCAATGCACAGTTTAGTTAAGTCTAAGAAGTATCTGTGAATATGCCTCCTATATGGTCTATCATATATGTATGAAATACATACATACACATCAAACCAAACAAAACCCATTGCCATAGAGTTAATTCCATCTCATACAAACTCTATTGCACATAGCAGAAATGCTCCATAGGATTTCCAAGGCTGTAAATATTTATAGAAGTAGACTCCTTCATCTTTATCTTATGGAGTAGCTGAGGGTTTGAACTGCTGCCTTTTTGATTACCAGCTGAATACTTTAGCAACTCTATACAAGATCTCCTTTGCTCACACATGTTGTCATTGTCATTATGTGAGGTTGAGTCAGACCCGACTTATAGTGACCCCTCCTTGGGTTTCTGAGGCAATGTCACTATGGAAGTAGATTGCCTCGTCTTCCTTCCAAGGAGTGGCTGGTGGGTTTGAACCATCAGCGTTCTGGTTAGCAGTAAAATGCCTTAGGTACTACACTACCAGAGTTCCTTTGTTTACACATACATAAATGTATATACATATTTAAAATAAAAAACAAAACTCAAACCCCTCTTTTCTGTCAAGTTAGTTCCAATTCATAATGACCCTACAGAAGAGAAAAGAACTACTTCATAGGATTTACATACTGTAAATCTTTATGGAAGCAGTCTGTCATATCTTCCATGGAGAAGCTGGTGGGCTTGAACCAGTGACCTTTCAATTGTCAGCAGAGTGCTTTACCCACTGTATCAAAAGATTCCCTATATACACATACATGTACATATTTACATATATATATAAGCTTTGGTGGCATAGTGCCTAAGTCATTTGACTGGTAACCAGAAATCTGGTGTTTCAAACCCACCAGCCACTCAGAAAGGAGGTTGGGCAATCTACTTCTGTAGTGATACTGCCTTGGAAACCCAAGGAGGGGTCACTATGAGTTGGATCACATGTGTATATGTTGTTGTTGTTATGTGACGTCAAGTCAGACCCAACTCATAGCAACCGCTCCTTGGGTTTCCGAGGCAGTATCACTACAGAAGTAGATTGCCTCATCTTCCTTCCGAGGAGTGGCTGGTGGGTTTGAACCACCAGCCTTCTGGTTAGCAGTCAAGTGCCTTAGGCACTATGCTACCAGAGCTCCTATATATATATATATATATATATATATATATATATATATATATACACATGTGCACAACCACACACATATTTTTTGGTTGGTGTTGGTGTGCTGCAAGATTATATGTGTCACATCCTTTATCAAAAATGACCTTTTCTTCTGTGCACTTTGTAGTGACATCATTTACATTTTCCAGCTATGTGCTGTTCACCCAAAAAGCTACATTTCTCATTCTCCCCCACAACATAAATAAATAAATAAATAGCTGATGTCTACAATCTAGAGAATAAGCCTCTCTCTCTCCCACTATCACTGGTAAGCACTAAGGAGCATTCTTATTTGTTTATATTCCTGTCCTTTTCTTCTTAAAAAAGTGAGACCATACAATATTGCCTCTTTTGACTGACTTATTACACTCAGCATAACGTCCTTCAGAATCATCCATGTTATATGTTTTGAGAAGCATCATTAATTTTTATGGTTGCATAGTATTCCATTGTATGTTTGTTTATCCATTCATCTCTTGATGGGAACTTAGGTTATATCCATCCTTTTGCTATTGTGAGTAGTGCTTCAATAAATATAGGAATACATACATCTTTTCACATACTTACTATTAGATCTCTAGTGTATATACCTAGAAGTGGGATTGTTGGATCACAAAGCAGTTCTATGTTTAGAATTTTGGGTAAGTTTCTTGATGATTTTCATAGTGTTTGTACCATTTTAAAATTCTACCAGCGATGGATAAGTGTTCCAATCTCTCCACATCATGGATAGCATTTATTGTTTTCTATTTTTTTTTTTTTATTTTATCACTGCCATTTTAGCAAAGTTAAGATGATATGTAATAGTGGTTTTTATTTATATCTCTCTAATGGCAAATAAAAGATGTCATCCTGAAAGTGGTCACTTGTTTATGCCAAGAAATTTGGAAGACAACTCTCTGGCCAACAGAATAGAAAAGATCCATAATTCTGCCAATTCTAAATAAAGGAAATCAATTATAAAACAATATTATTAATATCACATTGACATCAAATTTTGCTAAAGATAGTTAAAAAACAGTAGCAGGGAAATGCCAGAAATTTAAACTGATCCAGAAGAGGACACAAAATGAGGTATATCATTGCTGATGTCACATGAATCTTAGCTGAAAGCAGAGAATAGCAGAAAGATGTTCACCTGTGTTTTATTGACTATTCAAAAGGATTTGACTCTGTTGATCATAACAAACTATGGATAGCATTTGAAAGAATGGGATATCCAGAACACTTAATTGTGCTCCTGTAGAATCTGTACATAAAATAAGAGAGAGTTGTTCAAACTGAACTAGGGGATACAAATAATTTAAAATCAGTAAAAATGTATGTCAGGATAGTATCATTTCATTATCACTTATTCAAACTGTATGCTGAGCAAATAACCTGAGAATCTGGACTATATGAAGAAGAACACAGTATCAGAATTAAAGGAAGTCTCATTAACAACTTGCAATATGCAGAAGACACAATCTTGCTTGCTGAAAGGGAAAAAGGCTTAAAGTACTTACTGATGAATATCAAAGACATAAGCCTAACATATAGATTACACCTCAACATAAAGACAACAGAAAACCTCACAGCTCAACCAATAAGCAACATTATGATAAACGGAGGAAAGATTGACATTGTTGAGAATTTCCTTTTACTGGGATCCATAACCAATGCCCATGGAAGCAGTAGTCAGGAAATCCACCAATGTATTGCACTGGGCAAATCTGCAATAAAATAACTTTGTAAAGTATTAAAAAGCAAAGATTTTCCTTTGAGGACTAAGGTTAACCTGACTCAAGACATGATATTTTCAATTGCCTCATATGTATGTGAAAGGTGGACAATGAATAAGGAAGATTGAACAAGAATTGATGTGTTTGGATTGTGCTGTTGGTGAAGAATATTAACTATACCATTGACTACCAGAAGAATTAATAAATCTAGGAAGAAGTACAGCCAGAATTTTTCTTAGAAGCGAAGAAGGTGAAACTTCATCTCATATATTTTGAATATGTTATCAGGAGGAAATGGTCCCTAGAGAAGAACATCATGCTTGATGAAGTAGAGGGTCAGTGAAGAAGAGAAAGATCCTCCAATAGATTAATTGATACAGCAGCTGGCAGTTCAAACCTACCATCCACTCCACAGAAGGAAGACAATCTACTTCTGTAAAGATTTGCCACCTCAGAAAGCCAAAGGGGGTTGCTATGAGTCGGAATCAACTTGAAGGCTTGAAGGCAGTGACTCTGGTTTGGTTTGGTTTAGTTTAATTGCCTTTTTACAATTTTACAATTCATATATATATATGATAATTTTGTCTAAATGAGTGGAAGACAGCAACTGTTCCAACAGAACCCAACCTAACCACAACTGCACCTCCTGCAGCTCCACCTATTGAGTGAGGGTGACAACTTGCTTTTACATTAATTTACCAACAATAAAAAGCAGCCAATATCAGCTCAATTCACCCTTAACTGTTCTTTACAAATAGCTAACACAGATCTGTGCAAATGCTCTCATTCTCTATCATTCTCACCAGGGGTCTGGTGGTGAGTGCCTAACTGCTAACAACTAGTGAATATAGGAGAACAGTACCCTGCTCACACAGATATATCAAAACAAAATAAGGGGAAAAAAAATCTTGGGTGAATCACACCAACATACAACCACAAATTAACCATAAATAACAAAACCACAATGTCTTGGGGACAACAGACTATCACAGTCCACAAAAGGAGCAAGATAAAGGAGTAGGAAAAAAGGACCAAGACACATGATCAGAAAACATCCCTGAGGAAGAAGCAGGATTGGAACTCCCTGATAAGGAATTCAAAAGAATTATATCCAGGCACTTTCAATGTATTGACAAACACATCAAGGAAAACACTAACGAAATTAAAGAAAACACAGACAAAACTCTAGAGCAATTCAAGAACACAATATAAATTGAGAAAATAGACAAAAAATTAGAAACAATATAAAAACAACAAATAGAAATCCAGAAGATTAATACTAAAACTTCAGAAATAGCATATTGAGTGGACAAAGGAGTGGAACTGAATCAAAGGAAGGCAGAATTAATAAGATTGAAGACAAATGTCTCAATACTTTGTTAAGGGATCAAACAGACAAAAGATCAAAATAAAATGGAAAAAGCCTAAGATCCATGTGTGATACCATCAAGAGAAATAACCAACATGTAATCAGAATTCCAGAACAGGAAGAGGCAAATAAAACTACAGAGAAAATTGTTGAAGATTTGTTGGAATAGAATTTCCCTAATATGATGAATTACAAGAATATATCCATTCAAGAAGTTCCATGAACCCTAAACAGGATAGACCCAAAAGAAAATCACCAAGATATATCATCATCAAACTCACAGCCAAAAATAAAGAAACAATCCTGAAAGCAGCAAAACAAAAATGAAAAGTTACTTACAAGGACAACCAATAAGACTAAATTCTGATTTCTCAGCAGAAACCATGCAAGTAAGAAGGCAAAGGGATGAAATATATAAAACCCTGAAGGAAGAAAAAAAAAAAATTCCAACCAAGGATAATATATCCAACAAAATTGTCCCTCAGATATGAGGGTGAATTTAGGAGATTTCCTCATAAGCAGAAATTAAGGAAATTTGTTAAAACCAAACCAACTTTACAAGAGATGCTAAAGGGAGCACTTTGAATAGAGAATCAATAACAGCAAACAACACAATGATTAACACACGTGATGACATAACCAAGAAACCAACACAGTTATAGAAGTATCCAAAGTACAATAAGCTTCCAGGACTGTAAACAGCAAACAGAGACATCAGTTGGTAAATGAGGACAACTACAAACCAAACAGGAGCTCTGGTAGCATAGTGCCTATGGCACTTGACTGCTCACCAGAAGGCTGGCGGTTCAAACCCACCAGCCACTCCTTGGAAGGAAGGTTGGGCAATCCTACTTCCATAATGATACTGCCTCGGAAACCCAAGGAAGGGTCTCTATGAGTCAGGGCTGACTTGACGGCAAACAACAACAACAAACCAAACAGAAGGAATAAATAGTGTAGTTACAGAACTTCTAAATGGTGAGAAAGTCAAAACAACTGTGAGAATTTTAAATGTGGGAAGAAAATAATAAATCATAGCGTAACCTGAAAGAAAAATAATAAACTTTCACATCAAAATAAAAAAGAGGAGAAGCACAAATATTTACCAAATCTAAAACAATAGCAATGAAGGTGATGATGACACATTTCATAAACAAAATGATCTCAGCAAAGAAAATTGTATGGAACAAAGAAACCAGATATATGATGAAAATGTACATAACAAAATGGTATCAATTAATTCATGCTTTTCAATAATTAAAACGAAACAACAACAACAACAACAAACAAAATCACTGACATTGAGTTGATTCTGACTCATAGCAACCCCTTTGGGTTTCTTTATGGAAATATATTACCCATTCTTCATTCCATGGATTTGCTGGTGGGTTTGAACTGCCAGCCTTCTGCTTAGTAGTCAAATGCCTTAGGAACTATGCTACCATAGCTCCTGTCAATTATTACACTGAATGTAAATGGATTAAATGCACCACTCAAGAAATGGAAATTTGAAGACTGAATAAGAAAACATGACCCATCAATATGGTGTCTGCAAGAGACTTACCTTAGACACAAAGACAAAAATAGGCTAAAATCAAAGGTTAGGAAAAGATATACCAAGCCAATGACAATCAAAAAGGGCAAGAGTGGCATCATTAATTTCTGATAAAATAGACTTTAAGACAAAAATGACTATAAGAGACAAGGAAGGACATTACATATTGATTAAAGTATAAATTTAACAAGAGGAAATAACCATAATAAATATCTACACATCTAATGAAAGAGTCCCAAAATAGATAAATCAGACTTTAACACAACTAAAAAGACAAATAGATGACTCCACAGTATTAGTGGAGACTTTAATACACCTCTTTGAATAAGAGATAGAATAACTAGAAGGAAATTCACCAAAGCTACAGAAGAACTAAACAATACAATCAACAACTTGGCCTTGTATACATCTACAGAGCACTTCAACCAACAACAGCAAATGCACATCCTTTTCCAGCACATATAGAACATTATTCATGATAGACCATATGTTAGGCAACAAAGCAAGCCTCAATAAATTAAAAAAAAAAAAAAAGAAATACTGCAAAGCATCTTCTCAGATCACAATGCTATAAAATTTGGAAGCACTAGGAGGACTAAAGAAAAAAGAGTAAACACATGGAAACTGAATAACACCCTCCTCATAAAGACTAGGTTATAGAAGGAATAAAACTTTAACTTAAAAAACTCCTTCAATCAAATGAGAATGAAAACACAACATACCAACATCTTTGGGACACAGCAAAAGCAGTGATCAGGGAGCAATTAATAGCAATAGATTAATGTATCCAAAAAGAAGAAAGAGCCAAAATCAGCAACTTAACCCAACATCTCCAATAATTAGAAACAGAGCAGCAAAAAAAAGCCAACAGTCGCCAGCAGAAAAGAAAAACTAAAGACTTGAGCAGAAATAAATGAAACAGAAAATGGGAAGACAATGAAAAAACTCAACAAGAGTAGAAGTTGGTTCTTTGAAAAGATTAATAAAATCAACAAACCACTGCTTTACTTAACAAAGGAAAAGAAGGAGAAGATGCTAATAACATGGATAAGAAATTAAATGGGTGATGTCACAACAGAACCAACATAAATAAAAAGAATATCAGGATAGTATGAAGAACTGTACTCCAACAAATTTGAAAACCTAGAAGAAACGGAGTGATTTCTAGAAGCACACTGCTTGCCTAAACTGACACAGACTGAGGTAGAAAATTTGAACAAACCCATAACAAGGAAGAAATTGAACAAATTGTAACAACAACAACAACAAACCAAAAAAAAAATTCTTGGCCCACATGAATTCACTGGAGAATTCGGCCAATCATTCAAAGAAGAGCTGATAGCAATTTTACTCAAAATATTCCAGAACATAGAAAAGGATGGATTCCTCCCAAATTCATTTTATGAAGCAAGCATAACTCTGGTACCAAAATCAGGAAAAGACACCACTACAAAGGAAAACTGTAGATCAATATCCTTCATGAATATAGATGCAAAAATCTTCAACAAACTCCTAGCCGATAGACTCCAACAGCATATCAAAAAATATACTACATCTTGACCAAGTGGGATTCATAACAGATATGCAAGGATGGTTCAACATCAGAAAAACAATCGCTGTAATCAATTATGTAAGTAAAATAAACAAAAAGAACCACATGATCATACCAATCAATGTAGGAAAAGGCATTTGATAAAATCCAATACCCATTCCTGATAGAACTCTAAGAAAAACAGGAATAGAAGGGAAATTCCTCTACACAATAAAGGGCATATATGCAAAACAAACAGCCAACATTATTCTTAATGGACAGAGATTGAAAACATTTCCCTTGTGAACAGGAACCAGACAAGGATGCTCTCTATCTCCACTTTTATTCAACATTGTATTGGAAGTCCTAGACAGGGCAATAAGATAAGAAAGGGGAATAAAAGGCATCAGAATTGGTAAGGAAGAAGTCAAACTATCCCTATATGATGATATGATCCTATACATAGAGAACCCAAGAGACTCAGCAAGAGAACTACTACTGGAACTTATTGAAAGATTTAGCATAGTGGCAGGATACAAGATCAACATCTCAAAATCAGTTGAATTCCTCTACACCACCAAAGAGGTGTCTGAAAAGGAAATAAGGAAACCTTTTACAATAACAAACAAACTGATAAAATTCTTGGAAATAAATCTTACTAAAAATGCAAAAGACCTATACAAAGAAAACTATAAAATACTACTTAAAGAAAATATAAGAGATTCACATAAATGGAAGAATATAGCAAGTTCATGGATAGGAAGATTGAATATTGTGTAAACATCAATACCACCCAAAGCAATCTACACATTCAATCCAATCATGATCCAGATTCCATCAATATTCTTTAAGGACATGGAAAAACTAATCACTAATTTTATATGAAAAGGAAAGAGACCTTGAAAAAGCAAGGCATTAGTAGGAGATTATAGTAGTTACGGTTGTTGTCATCCTGGCTGGGCCTGATTGAGTGGCTGGGCAGCTGTAGGTTGTTATTCCCCATGGTGAGACTGGCAAGCATCTCCACCATGGAATCTGCTGTGAGCAGCTGAG
The DNA here is from genome assembly GCF_000298275.1 of Orycteropus afer afer. NCBI lineage: Eukaryota > Metazoa > Chordata > Mammalia > Tubulidentata > Orycteropodidae > Orycteropus > Orycteropus afer. The sequence continues at coordinate 8,953,955 of NW_006921591.1, forward strand.
TAGCTGTTCTAGGGAAGTGGTCTGCTTCCCGTATATAAGGAGAAGCTTTGGGATCGGTCTCTAGCTTTTTGGCCTGCTTAAATCCTGCAAGTAGCCAAGTCATTGTTCAATAGCCTGCCGTGCCCTGCCAGTCTTGGAACTTCATTTGGACTTGAATCATCAGTGGCCTGTCATGTTGTTTAGTAACGTTGGGACTGTGCCCTTTTACTTGTCAACCTTGTGCTTGTCAGCTTCAGCAGCCAGCATGAAGAAAAGCCTCTAGCTTCAGTGGGTTGGGAGCAGGAGGTAGAGTCCAAAGTTGAGGGTCTTTCACCCAGCCCCTAGAGCCTGGCACCTTGAACTCAGACTTAAATCCTCCAAAATTATAAGAGAATAAATGCCTTTTTCTTCAAGCCATCGCATTTGTATATTCCTCTCAGAGCAGCACCAGGTAACCAAAACAGAGATCTCATATGCCCAGATCTCAAAACCTAGTATACAGCTACAATGGTCAAACCACCTGGTTTTGGTATAATGACAGATACATAAACCTGAGGAACAGAATTGATAATCCAGAAATAGATCCATGGATTTGTGGTCAGCTGATCTTTGACAAAGGGCCAAAATCCATTCACATGGAAGAGATAATCTCTTTCACAAACAGTCCTTGCAAACTGGATATCCATTTGCAGAAAAGTGAAGCAAGATCCATACCTCACATCACACACAAAAACTAACTCTAGATGAATCAAAGACTTAAATGTGAATCCTAAAAAAATTAAGTTCATGAAAGAAAAAATAGGCACAAACTTAGGGGCCCTAATTTATGGCATAAATAGACTATCAAGCATAACTCAAAATGCACAAACAGTACATTATAAACTAGGTGATCGGGACCTTCTAAGAAATAAATTCTTATGTGCATCAAAAGAGTCCTACAAGACTGAAAAGTGAAACTACAGAATGAGAAAGAATATTATGTAATAACATATAGGATGAGGACTTATCTCTAAAATTTATAGAAAACTCCAGTACATCAGCATCAAAAAGGCAAAAAATCCAATTAAAGAAATGATCAGAAGACATTAATAGGCACTTCATCAAAGATATTCAGGCAACCAAGAAACACATGAAGAAATGTTCATGATCATTAGTCATTAGAGAGATGCAAATCAAAACAACCATGAGATATTATCTCACCTCAGCAAAGTTCTGCAAGACAGGAAATAACAAATGCTGGTGAGGCTGTGGAGATTGTGACTCTCATACACTGCTGGTGGGACTGTAAAATGATACAACCACTGTGGAAATCAGTATGGTGATTTTAAAAAGTTGGAAATAGAAATATCATTTGACCCAGCAATCCCATTACTAGGTATATATCCTAGAGAAGTGAGATGCAGAACATGAATAAATATCCATGCTCATCACAGCACTATTCACAACAGCAAAGAGATGGAAACAACCTAAGTTGTTTCAACTGAGGAATGGATAAACAAAGTATGGTACATTTACACAATGAAATATTATGCAACCCTAAAGAATACTGTAGAACTTGGAAAATACTGCATAATGTAGATGAACTTGGAGGACATTATGCTGCGTGAAATAAGTCAGTCATCAAATAACAACAAAACTCACTGCTGTCGAGTTGGATCCAACTCATAGCAACCTGTCCTGGGGTTTCTGAGGTGGTATCATGACAGAAATAGTCTGCCCAATCTTCCTTCTGAAGAGTAGCCAGTGCGTTTCAACATCCAGGCTTCGGGTTAGCAGTCAAATGCCTTAGGCACTATGCCAACAGAGCTCCTAGAAGGAAAAATATTTTATTAGTCCACTATTGTAAAAAGTCAAGGAAAGGTTTATATATGGAATGAAATTTTCTTTGTTGGTTACCAGGGATAGGAGAGGATGGGAGGGAAAATCTCTAGATAGGTTGAAAAAAAAAATTACATACATGTATTTACATACACACACACACACACACACACACCAAAGATTATTAGTGATTACCAAGTGTAGGAGGTATGGGGAAAGGGAAGATTTTGTTTTGGGGGGACATTGAGTTTATGCTAATATTTATGCTAATGGTAGTGGAATATTTTGGAAAGAGATAGCAATAATGGTGGCACACCATGAAAAATGCCATCAATGTCCCTGAGCTGTAAATGTGGAAGTTGTTATATTGGCAAATGTCTTGTTGTGTATGTTTTTAGCACAATAAAAGTTAAAAAAAAAAAAAAAGAGAGAGAGAGAGAGGGGTTGTGTTGCTTTAGGAAGTTATATTTTACAGTGTCACACATTGCTTTCTTTGACATCTATGTCCCTTACACCCACTACTGAATTTTACCAAAATAAAAGGAAACATATTCCATATAATTTAGCATAAGGAGAAAGAATGGAACATAACTCTGACATGAAAACCTTTTAGATTGTCATAAATCTCAGAATTTATCTTGTCTTAACTCCTGAAACCAACTTAATTCTCCGCAGTCTGGAAATTCTTTGACTCTTAAATTTGTAGATGTTTATAAAAATGACTGCTGTCTATCTCCCACGATTCTTTTTTCCAACAAACAAGAAGAGTTGGGGCATGACAAAATAGTTTTCCTTTATAGGATTTTTGACAAAACAAGAACCTTATCCATTGAAGCTTATCTGACCTCACGGATTTCTCATCTAGTTATAAATATGTCAAAATGCATTCCTCTATGTACAGAGTGAATATCATTTCTTTTTTCTTTCCTTTAAAACCTCTGAATTTGTCCTTAGAGTAGCATAAAGTTTAAAGGAGAAAATAAAATTTATAATTGAGGTTTTCTGTTAACATTCAGTTTGCATTGGTTGTTTTCAACGCTTTCATTTTTCTTCTGAAAGTAGCAGTAAATTAGTAAGTTGGTGACATTTCAGAAATCCCATCTTGGAATATGGCTTACACTCTGTATTGCATTATAAATACTGGCTTGCTTTCAAATCCCATGCGTGTCTCTCACGTAGAAAACAAGTAGACAGTGAAGTCATTATTCAACTTAATTTGCAACATTTATTACCCTTGGTGGATATGCATGTGTTGATTTTATTCATAACAAATGGCCTCTGGATTTTGAGGTATGTATAATGTTCTTAAAAAATTACTTACATTTGATTATTTTTCTTTCTTCTCTGTGCTTAATGTGTGATATAGAGGAAAATACATATGTATTTGTCACTTAAGAATCCGTATTTCAACTTAGGATATGATTCTGTCCAATTAGTAATCTTGTACATCACTGTTCTAGGTATAATCTACATTATAAAGTTTAGTAAAAAAAAGGAAGTTTTTTATTCTGTAGGTGTATTATTAATCATCTACTGACTTTCCTATCTCATCATGTTAGTTTTCATACCTTTCTACGTGTGTTCTTATGTCATTTTTCTCTGTCTCCTCTGCTTGTTTTTCAATCTGTGAGTATAGATATGCGAGTAAAAATTCATATCAGTGTCAGGGATAACACAGCCTTTATCCTATCCAAAAAATTATTTAATGTCCTGTTCAGGTATCTGAGTTAACTGTTTAGTGTAAAATTAAGAGGCTTATGTAATATTTCAATTAAAAAAAATTATTGTGATTTGGGTGAAAGTTTATAGAGAAATTTCACTTTCCATACAGCAGAAGTTCTTACACATTTTTTCTCATACATTGATTAAAATTTGCCATAATGCAACAGCTCCCCTACCCCCTCCTCACCATAGTTACCTCTTCCTTGTCTCTTTTTCTGCTGTGCACTCCTACCCCTGAGCTGTCTCCCTGTGCATACACAGCCCCTGTATTCTCCCAAGATTAATCACTCAAATGAGTGTATCTACCTATTGTAAATGTCCAGCTCATTTGCCTGTCTCTTTTGTTTGGCTAGAAGCCACAGGAGTGGGTTCAGTTCCAGACCTAAAGGGCAACTAGGGGCCATAGACTCAGTGGTTCCAGCAGGCTCTATCAGACCAGCAAATATGGTCCTTTTTTTTTTTTAATGATTTTGAGTTTTGTTCGACATTTTTCTCCCACTCTATCCAGGATCATCTACATAGATATCCCTCTGAATAGTTGACAGTGGTATCTGAGCACCATCAAGTTCTGGTCTCATAGTTGTATAGGCTGAGAATCACATGATGTATCAGTCACTTGGACTAATTGTGTCCATGTGTTTTCGGTTATCTTCATTCTTCTTTGCTCTGAATGAGAAGAGACCCATAATTGCATCTAGATGGACACTTGAAAGCTTTTAAGATCCCAGTTGCTTCTCACCAAAGTAGGATGTGGAACAATGTTTTTGTGTAGTATGTTATGCCAATTGAGCTTCATGTCCCCTGTGACTATGGTCCCGAACCCACAGGTTCAACTACTTGCTCCCTCTGGGTAGCTGGCTGTGGCCAAGAAGTGAATACAACATTGCCACTTGTCAGCTCTACTATATACCTGGGAATCCTTATGGAACATACAACTACACTTGTAGAAACACTGTCTGCCAACCTTATACATGGTAGTGGCCACAATCCCCCCTGCGTGGATATACCTAATAGTTCAGTCTATTCACCCATCTATCTGCTCATATATCAATGTTTGCCTTTTGCCATCACAGTACTATATGTGCAAAAGGGTTCATCTTTGTTGTCCGTACCTCCCATGCACCTCTCTATGTCTTCTTCTTCCTCAATGCCAACATATTGATTACACACATTTGATATATTGCTCTTCTCTTCACTCAAATCAATACTTGTCTCTACCTATCTAACAGTGTTCCCTGGTAACCAAAAAAGAAAATTTCCTTCCATATATAAACCTTTCCTTGACTTTTTACAATAACAGACTAACACAATATTTGTCCTTCTGTGATTGACTTATTTCACTCAGCATAATGTCCTCCAAGTTCATCCATGTTATGTGTTGTGTTGCAGATTCTACATTATTCTTTAGGGTTGCATAGTATTCTGTTGTGTGTGTGTACCATAGATGGTGATCCATTCTTCTCTTGATGGGCATCTAGGTTGTTTCCATCTTTTGGCTATTGTAGATAGTGCTATGATGAACATGGGTGTGCATAGATCTGTTCTTGTCCTGGCTCTCACTTCTTTAGGATATGTGCCCACTAATGGGATTGCTGGGTCAAATGGTATTTCTAATTCCAACTTTTTAAGGAATCAAAATACTGCTTTCCACAGTAGTTGTGTCATTTTACTATCCCACCAGCAGTGTATGAGAGTCCCAATTTCTCCACATCATCGCTAACTTTTGTTATTTTCTGTCTTTTTAAACTTTGCAACTAGTGTTGGTGGACCTCTGGTAACCTAGTGCCTAAGACACTTGACTGCTAACCAGAAGGAACTCCTTGGAAGGAAGACAGGACAATCTACTTCCATAGTGATACTGCCTCGGAAACCCAAGGAGAGGTAGCTATGAGTTGGGTCTGACTGGATGGCACATAACACCAACAACAAAAACAACAACTAGTGTTGGGGCAAATGGTATCTAATTGTTGTTTTGATTTGCATCTCTCTAATGGGAGCTCTGGTAGCATAGTGCCTAAGGCACTTGACTGCTAACCAGAAGGCTGGTGGTTCAAACCCACCAGCCACTCCTCGGAAGGAAGGTTGGGCAATCCTACTTCCGTAGTGATACTGCCTCGGAAACCCAAGGAGGGGTCGCTATGAGTCAGGGCCGACTTGATGGCAAATAACAACAACAACAACAACAATGGCTAATGATCATGGGCATTTCCTCATATGTTTCTTGTCCATCTGACTACTCTCTTTGGTGAAGTGTCTATTCGTATCTTCTGCCCACATTTAATTGGGTTATTTGTCTTTTTGTTGTTGAGGTATAGTTTTCTATAAATGTCAGATATGTCATTGCCAAATATTTTTTCCCAATCTGTAGGTTCTCTTTTGATACTTTTGGAGAAAACTTTGGAAGCACATAAAAAATTAATTTTTAGAAAGTCCCACTCATCTAGTGTATCTTCTGCTATTTGTGCATTTTGGGTTATGAATGATAGTCTACTCATGCCATATATTATTGTTGTTGTTTGCCATCGAGTCAGGTCCATAAATTGCCCCCTAGGTTTTCCTTTAGGAACTTTATAGTGTAATATTTCACAATTAAATCTTTGATCCATCTAGAGTTAGTTTTTGTGTATGGTGTGAGGTACAGATCTTGTTCCATTTTTCTGCAAATGGATATCCAGTTTTGCCAGAACCATTTATTGTACAATCTCTTCCCCATTTAATGGATTTCACACTTTGTCAAAGATCAGCTGATCATAGGTTGATGGATATATTTCTGGGTTCTCAATTCTATTCCATTAGACTATGTGTCTGTCATTGTACCAATACCAGGCCGTTTTGACTGTGGCTGTATAGTAGGTTTTAATATCCAGGACATGAGACCTATTTGTTCTTCTTTTTCAATAATGCTTTGCTTATCCAAGGTTTCTTTCCTTTCCATATAAAGTTATTTTATTATTATTATTATTATTATTATTATTATTTTCTGTATCATTAAAGAATGTTGAAGGGATCTGGATTGAGACTGCATCGGATGTATAGATTGCTCTGTGTAGAATTGACATTTTCACAATGTCCAATCTTCTTATCCATGGGCATGGGATATTCTTCCATTTATGTAGATCTCGTATAGTTTCTTGAAGTAGTCTTTTATAGTTTTTTGTGCAGGTCTTTTGTGTCCCTGGTAAGATTTATTCCCAAGTATTTAATTTTTTTAGTAGCTATTGTACTAGTACAATGGTAGTGCCAAAAGCATTAGATTGCTAACCAGAAGCCTGGTGTTTCAAACCCACCAGCCACTCCTTGGAAGGAAGATTGGGCAATCTACTTCTGTAGTGATACTTCCTTGGAAACACAAGGAGGGGTTGCTATGAGTGGGATCAGACTCTATGGCAGTGAGTTTGGTTTTTATTGTAAGTGGTATTGATTTCTTTATTTCTTTATTAGCAATCTCATTGCTGGTGTAGAGGAATCCAATTGATTTTTGGATGTTGATCTTGTATCCTGCCACGATGCTAAATCTCTCAATTAGTTCCAGTAGATTTTTGACTGAGTCTCTTGGGTTTGCTAAGTATAGGATCATATAATCAGCAAATAGGGATAGTCTGGCTTTTTCCTTACCAATTTGGATGCCTTTGATTTCCCTTTCTTGTTTTATTGCCCTAGCTAGGAATTCCAATACAATGTTGAATAGGAGTGGTGATAGAGGGCATCCTTGTCTGGTTCCTGTTCACTGGGGGAAAGGTTTCAATCTCTTCTCATTGAGAATATTGTTGGCTGTTGGTTTTGCATAGATGCCCTTTATTATGTTGAGGAATATCCCTTCTATTCCTATTTTGCTGAGAGTTTTGATCAGAAATGGGTGTTGGGTTTTATCAAATGCCTTTTCTTCATCAGTTGATATGATCATGTTCACATCAAGATTCTTTTCCTTTCCCTTATTTATGTGATGGATGACATTGATTGTTTCTCCAATGTTGAATGATCCCTGCATACCAGATATGAACCCCACTTGGTCATAATTAATTATTTTTTTGGATAAATTGTTGGAGTCTATTGGCTAGGTTTTTATTGAAGATTTTTACATCTATATTCATGAGGCATATTGGTCTGTAGTTTTCTTTTTATTGATATCTTTGCCTGGTTTTGGTATCAAGGTTATGCTAGCTTCATAAAATGAATTTGGGAAGATTCCATTCTTTTTTTATGTTTTGGAATACTTTGAGTAGGACTGGTGTCACTTCTTCTCTTAATGATTGGTAGAATTCTCCAGTTAAACCATCTGACCCAGAACTTTCGTTTTGTTGGTAATTTTTTTTATGACCTGTTAAATTTCTTCTTTTGTGATGGGTCTGTACAACTATTCCACCTCAGCCTGTGTTAGTTTAGGTAAGTACTGTGTTTCTAGAATCCTATCTATTTCTTCCAGATTTTCAAGTTTGTTGTACAGTTCTTCATATTATTTTGATATTATCCTTTTTATTTCCGCTAGTTCTGTTGTGATGTCACCCAATTCATTTCTTATTCATGTTATCTTTATTCTCTTCCTCTTTTCCTTTGTTAAATTTGCCAGTGGTTTGTCAATTTTATTAATCTTTTCAAAAAAGCAACTTCTAGCTTGGTGATATTTTTCTATTGTTTTTCTATTTTCTGTTTCATTGATTTCTGCTGTATTTTTTTATTATTTCCTTTCTTCTGACGACTGTAGGAATTTCTTGCTGTTCTTTTTCTAATTGTTGGAGACATTCATTTGATTGAACATCTTGATTTTGGCTCTTTCTTCTTTTTTGGTGTGTGTACTTATTGCTATAAATTGCTCTCTGATCACTGCTTTTGCTGTGTCCCAAAAATTATGGTATGTTGTGTTTTCATTCTCATTTGATTCAAGAAATTTTTTAACTTTATTTTTTATCTATTCTATTACCCAATCATTCTTAAAGAGGGTAGTGTTCAATTTCCATGTGTTTGCTCTTTTTCTGTTGATCTTCCTATCGTTGATTTCTAATTTGATAGTATTGTGATCTGAGAAGATACTATGCAGTATTTCAATGTTTTTAAATTTATTAAGGCTTGCTTTATGGCCTAGCATATGGTCTATCATGGGGAATGTGCATGTGCACTGGAAAAGAATGTATAGTCTGCTATTGTTGGGTGAAATGCTCTGTAGATGTCTATAAGGTCAAGTTGGTGGATTGTATTGTTTAGCTCTTCTGCATCTTTGTTGAGCTTCTTTCCAGTTCTACCTTTCATTGAAAGTGGTGCATTGAAGTCTCTACCATGACTGTGGAACCATCTATTTTCCTTTTCAATTCTGTGAAATTCTCTTTTATGTATTTTGGAGCTCTTTCATTGGGTCCACAGATATTTATTATGTTTATATCTTCTTGTTCAATTGATCCTTTAATCATTATGTAATGTCCTTCATTGTTTCTTATGGTATTTTTTGTCTTAAAATCAATTTGATCAGAAATTAATATTGCCATTCCGAATCATTTTTTTTTTTTTTTTTTTTGCTTCCATTTGCTTGATGTATCTTCTTCCAATCTTTCATATTTAGTCTATTTTTGTCTTTCGCTCTAAGGTGTGTCTCTTGTAGACAGTATGTTGATTGGTCGTGTTTTCTTATCCATTCTGCAACTCTCTGTCTCTTGAGTGGGGCATTTAATTAATTAACATTCAGAGCAATTATTGACAAGTATGAATTGGTTGCTGTAATTTTTTTTTTTTATGGTTTTCCTGGTTTCTTTGTTTCATACAATTTTCTGTGCTGATCTCATTGTGTTTATGAATTGTGTTATCATTTCCTTTGTTACTGCTGTTTTAGTATTTGCCAAGTATTTGTATTTGTCCTCTATTTTATTGTGATGTGAAAGTTTATCATTTTTCTTTGAGGTTACCCTGTGATTTATAATTTTCTCCTCAAGTTTAGAACAGTCCACTGTATCTTGCAACCCTCTTGACTTCCTCACCATTTAGAAGTTCTGTAATTACACTATTTTTTTTCCTCTATTTGGTTTGTAGTTGTCCTCATTTGCCAATTCATGTCTCCCTCCCTGTTTATAAACTTATAAGCTTATTTTACTTTGGATACTTCTATATCTGTGTTACTTTCTGGATTATATCATCTTGTGTATTAATGTTTAGTTGTTGTTTGCTATTATTGCTTCTCTGTTTAAAGGACTCCCTTTAGTATCTCTTGTAAGGTTGGTCTGGTTTTTACAAATTCTCTTAATTTCTGCTTATTTGGAAATCTCCTAATTTCACCCTCATATTCAAGGAACAGTTTTGCTGGGTATATAATTATTAGTTGGAAATTTCTCTCTTTCATGGTTTTACATATACCATCCCATTGCCTTTTCATTTTCATGGTTTTTCAGAGAAATCACAGTTTATTCTTATTGGCTGTCCTTTGTAAGTAACTTTTTGTTTTTCCCATGCTACTTTCAGGATTCTTTCTTTGTCTTTGTTTTTGATGAGTTTGTTGATGATATGTCTTCATGATTTTCTTTTAGGGTCTATACAATTTGGGGTTTATTGGACTTCCTGAATGGCTATATTCACATCTTTCATCATGTCAGGGAAGATCTGTTCCAACAAACCTTGGACAACTTTCTCAGTGGTTTTCTTTTTCTCCTCCTGTTCTGGAATTCCAATTACATGTAGTTTATTCCTTTTGATGGCATGTCACATGAATCTTAAGGCTTCTTCATTTTGTTTTGATTTTTTTTCTGATTAATTCCTTTCCAAAGAAGTATTCAGGTTTTTAATCTTCAATCTCATGAAATCTGTCTTCCATTGATTCAATTCTACTTCATTGTCCTTTCAATATGTTATCTATTTCTGAAAATTTAGTATTAATCTTCTGGATTTCTATCTGTAGATTTTGTATCATTTCTATTTTATTTATTTATTTTGTTATTCTTTCTTGTAGTGTCTTTAAAAATTGTTCTAGGGTTTTGTCTGTGTTTTCCTTAATTTTTCCAGTTTCCCTTGCTTTCTCACTCAATCTTTTGAATGTACCTACATATAATTCTTTTGAATTCCTTATCAAGGAGTTCTAATGCTGTTGCTTCTTCAGGGATATATTCTAGGTCTGTATTCTGCTCCCTTGTTTCCACCACTTTATCCTGCTTTTTTATGTCAATAGTGATGATCTGTTGTCTCCAAGACAATTTTATGTTGTTCTAGTGAGATCTCTGCTAACTGTTTTGAAGAGCAGTTAAAGGTGAGTCAGTATCTTCTTGGTGGTTTTTTATCTTTGGCCATTTGTTGGAAAAGGAAATGGTGGCTCTCGGTCAGTAAGTGGAACTGCAGGAGGGGTGGGTGTGATTGTGTCATATTGGCACAGCTGGTGTCTCTCATTTAGTTAGACAAAAACAACTGATAAACCATCAAAAAAGTGAAAGCAAGAGGAAAAAAACACAAACACATCAATACACAGGAATATCTCCAAAAGAAGAGAAGGAAAAAAAAAGGAAAGAAAAATAACACAATATCTGAAGAGGGGCAAGAGAGAAAAGAGGTAGTTGTTGTTAGGTACCTTTGAGTTGTTTCTGACTCATTATGAGCCTATGCACAGCAGAACGAAACACTACCCTGTCCCGTGCCAACTCCACAATCCTTGCTATACTTGAGCCCATCACTGAAGACACTGGGCCAATCCATCTTATTGAGGGCTTCCCCTCTTTCATCACCCCTCCCCTTAACAAGTATGACATCCTTCTCCAGGGAATGGTCCCTTCTGGTAACATGACCAAAGTAGGTGAGACAAAGTTTGGCCATTACTGTTTCCAAGAAGCTATCTGGCTGCACTTCCTCCAGGACAGATTTGTTAGATCTTCTAGCAATCCATGGTACATTCAGCATTCTTCACCAGCACCACAACTCAAACGTACCAACTTCTCTTTGGTCTTCCTTATTCATTGTCCAGCTCTAACATGCATACGAGGTGATCAAAAATACCATGGTTTGTGTCAGGTAGATCTTAGTCCTCAAGGGGACATCTTGGCTCTTCAGCACTTGAAAGAGGTCCTTTGCAGCCAATTTCCCCAGTGCTGTATGTCATCTGATGTCCTGATTGCTGCCTCCATTGGCATTGATTGTAGAATCAAGCAATGTGAAGTCTTTGACAACTTCAATCTTTTCTCCATTTATTGTGATGTTGTTTATAGGTCCATTTGTGAGGATTTTTATTTTCTTTATATTGAGATTTAACCCATACTGCAGACTGTATTCAATCTTCTTCAGTATGTACTTCAAGTCATCCTCACTTTCAACAAGCAAAGTTGTGTTGTCAGTGTTTTGCAGGTTATTAAGTATTCTTACTCCAATCCTGATGCCACATTCTTCTTCATATAGTCCAGCTTCTCGGATTATTTGCTCACGATATAGATTGATTAAGTATGGTGAAAGGATACAACCCAGATGCACTCCCTTCCTGATTTTAAACTATACAGTATCTGCTTGTTCTGTTCTAATAACAGCTTCCTGGTCTATATACAGGTTTCTCATGAGTGCAGCTAAGTGTTCTGGAATTCTCATTCTTCTCAGTGTTACCTATAATTTGTTATGATCCACACAATCAAATGCTTTTGCATGGTCAATAAAACACAAGTAAGCATCTTTCTGGTATTCTTTGTTTGAGCCAAGCTCCATCTGACATCAACAATGATATCCTTTGTTCCACTTCCTTTTCTGAATCCAGCTTGCATTTCTGGAAAATCTCTGTCAATATATTGCTGCAACCATTTTTTAATTATCATCAATATGATTTTACTTACTTGCAATATTAATGATATTGTTTGATAATTTCCATATTCTGTGGGATCACCTTTCTTTGGAATGGGTACAAATATGGATCTCTTTCAGTCAGTTGGCCAGGTAGCTGTCTTCTAAATCTCTTGGCATAGCTTAGTGAATGCCTCCAGTGGGACATTCATTTGTTGAAACAGCTCAGTGGTTATTACATCAACTCCTGGAGACTTGTTCTTCACAAATTCCTTCAGTGCAGCCTCAACATCTTCCTTCAATACCATTGGTTCTTGATCATATACCAATGAAATGGATGAAGATTGACCAGGTCTTTTTGATATAATGACTCTGTGTATTCCTTCCATCTTCTTTTGATGTTTCCTGCATCATTCAATTTTTTGCCCATCTAATCTTTCAATATTGCAACTTGAGGCTTAAATTTTGTCCTCAGTTCTTTCAGCTTGAGAAATGCTGAGCTTGTTCTTCCATTTTCATTTTCTAACTCCAGGTCTTTGCACATTTCATTATAGTAATTGGCTTTTTCTGCTCAAGCTGCTCTTTGAAATCTTCTGTTAAGTCTTAATTGCATGTTTGGTCAATTTCAGACTGAAGAAGTTGATAAAAATCTTCAATTTCTTCATCTTTTGCTTTGTGGTTGGTGGGTAAATTTTAATAATAGTAGTGTTAACTGGTCTTCCTTATACACATATGGATATTATCCTACCACTGATAGAACTGTACTTCAGGACAGATCTTGACATATCTTTTGTGGTCATGAATGCCACACCATTCCTCTTCAAACTCTCATTCCCAGCATAGTAGATCATATGGTTATCTGATTCAAAATGGCCAAATTCTGTCCATTTCAGCTCACTAATACCTAGGATATCAATCCTTATGCATTCTATTTCATTTTCAACCACTTCCAATTTTCCTAGATTCATACTTCATGCATTCCATGTTCTGATTATTAATAGATATTTGCAGCTGTTCCCCCTCGATTTGAGTCATGCCACATCAGCAAATGGAGGTCCTGAAAGCTTTGCTTTATCCATTTCATTAAGATTGGTTCTATACTGATGATGCAGCTATTTCCTACTTGTATTTTCAGTGCCTTCCAACCTAAGGGTCTGGTGTTACTGCAGTGTATCAGATAATATTTCTGGGTTATTCATAAAGTTGCCCAGTAATGTATCAGACAGTGTTTCTTTGCTATTCATAAGGTTTTCCCTAGCCAATTCTTTGAGAAGTGGATGGCCTCTTCCTTCTTCCTAGTCTGTCTCAGTCTGTAAACTACATGGAAACCTGTGTACCATGTGCAACCCTGCTGGTATTAGGGACACCAGAGGCACAGTCTCAAGCCTCACAGTAGCATGCAAGCCACCACAGTAAGGCAAGCTGACAGACAAGAGTTTGTCTCTCTTCACTTTTCAAAACTTCTCTGCCCTCCCTTTACCTGGATCCCATGGCTTTATCATCCCTGGCTCTTCCCCCACTTCCCACATTGGGGTGTGGGACCTGTCTGCCTCCCTTTACCTGGATCCCGTGGCTCTGTCTCATCTCCTGCTCTTGGCCTGCTTCCCCGTCTGGGTCTGGGGCTTGTCTGCCTCCTCTTACCTGGGTTCCTGTAGGACTGTCTCATTCCCAGCTGTTGCCCCACTTCCTGGGGTAGAGGAGAAATAGGAAGTACAGTAGGAGAATAATGAGGAAAAATATGGGAAAGATGCAAAAAGAAAAACAAGGAATGGTTAAGCATGGGAAATTAAAACTAGGAACCAGGAACAAGGAAGAGAGAAAAAGCTGAAAACTAGAACCTGAGAAGGGAAAAATAAAGAACAATAATATATAGGAAGGACAAAGTAATAATAATAATAATGTTAATACAGGGAAAATAAAAAGGAAAAAAAAAATCTGGGCAGGGCAGGCCAGGGCATCCATGCTCCTTCAGTGCAGATAGACTGGGATGGAATTCCTCCCAGCCCAGAAGGTGGGTGAGAGTGAGGGTTGGCTGCACCTCCTTTCACCAAAAGGGTACAGGTTATAAGAGTAACAAGGGAAATATCACATCTTTCCAGTTTTTTGAGTCTGGAATGTCCATGTAGTTGCGGCAAGTAGAACCTATTCTTAGGTCCCTGGAGTCTGAGAGAATGCTGTTGCTTTAAATATCCAAAATGGTCAAACCACTTGTCAACATTGAAAATGCCTCCTCACTCTACACAGGGAAAAGTCCACAGCTCAGCCAGTCTTCCTCTTAGCTGCTTCCCCTTTTATTCACCAGTCACCGGTGCAGTCCTCCTTGAGGTCCCTGGCTAGCAAGGCTGATTTTTGGGTTAATTTTAGGTCCTAACAGCACTTGGCAATATCCAAGCAGTCCATGCATCAGGATCGCTGACAGATTGCAGCTCCCTATCTCTCTTTTTTTTTGGTGTTTTCATGCTGGTTCTTTTACTAGCTGGAGTTTAGTCCACTTCCGTACCTTTCCTTTCAAAGCTCAAGGCTCCAGGATTATCTTCTATATTTGTGTTAATTGTTTCCTCTTTTGTTTGTTGAAGAGGGTCTGTGTAATTTGTCTGCTTATTCTGCCATTTTACCAGAACCTCAACATTTCAAATTTTTGAAGTATGAAACTAAAACTGGAGAGAACCTCTTTCTCTGCTGTGGTAAGACATTGAAGGTTTAATGGGTGGACCTGGGCTCTGCCTGGATATTTACTTTGGATCATTTTGATGAAAGCATGATTTTGGAACAATCTGTTTGCTTTCCTATTGTAAAATTCACTACTAATTGATTTATTCAGTATTCTTTTGCTTTTCCTGTATTCATCATCTTCATCTACTGTAACAAATTGCCTAAAACTGATGATTTCAAACAACAAAGATTTATTGTCACACAATTATGGAGGCCAGAAGTCCAAACTCAATAA
Source organism: Orycteropus afer afer (assembly GCF_000298275.1). Lineage (NCBI taxonomy): Eukaryota > Metazoa > Chordata > Mammalia > Tubulidentata > Orycteropodidae > Orycteropus > Orycteropus afer. The sequence goes on from NW_006921591.1 coordinate 8,969,142, forward strand.
GTCAGAAAGGTTAGTTCCTTTTGGGGTTTCTGAGGGAAGATCTGTCCTAAGCCTCTCTCTTTGCTTCTGGTAGCTGCAGGCAGATCTTGCTTTTATGGTCTTGTAGCTACATAACTTTAATCTCTCCTCTGTTTTCACTTTGCTGTATCCTTTGTGTCTCAGTGTCTCTCCTGTTCTATAAGTATACTGTCAATGGATTTCGGACTCACTCTGAATCCAGGATGATCTCATCTTGAGATCCTTAATTTATCTGCAGAGATCCTTTTCCAAATAATTTTACATTCACAGATTATGGGTCAATATGGCTTTCATGGGTCCAAAATTCTACCCACTTTACCTTTCACCTTTCTCTACTCTCTCTCATACTCTCTCTAGCACTCATTTACACTTCTGCTCTTTGCTTTTTTAATGTTTGCTGCATGAAAACAATATCCCTCTTGCTAAATTATACTTAGTACTAGTGAAGACAGAATAATTTTTCCAAAGTTCATTTATTATCTGTGCCATAGTTCAAACATCACTTACTTGAATTTTGTCCCTTAGGTCATCTTCTTAAGACAGTAAACTTTTACTGCTCTGGTTGTTGCATGTAATAATATCCAATTTAAACTGATCATCATTTTTTATAGGTTATTTCCACTGTACCTTAAAGTAACCTTGTTCATAAATATTATAACCTGTATGTTCATATAGAGTACAATTAAGTGTTCTGGAATGCCCATTTCCTCAATGTTATCCACAATTTGTTATGATCCACACAATCAAATGCCTTTGTGTAGTCAGTAAAACAATTAAACGTCCTTCTGGTATTCTTTGTTTTCAGCCAAGATCCATCTGATATCAGCAATGATATCCTTCATTCCATCCACATCCTTTTCTGAATCCAGCTTGCATTTCTGGAAGTTCTCTGTCAATATACTACTGCAACTGTTTTTTTAATTACCTTCAGTAAGATTTTACTTTTGTGTAATATTAATGATATTGTGTGATAATTTCCACATTGTGTGGAATCACCTTTGTTTGGAATTGGTACAAACATGGATCTGTTCCAGTCAGTTGACCAGGTAGCTGTCTTCCAAATCTTTTGGCATAACCAAGTGAGTGCTTCTAGCATATCTGTTTGTTGAAACATCTCATTGAGTATTCCATCAAATTCTGTTGTTGGTGGTGTTGTTAGGTGCCGTTGAGTCGGACCTGACTCATAGCGACCCCTCCTTGGATTTCTGAAGCAATATCACTATGGAAGTAGATTGACCAACCTTCCTTCTGAGGAGTGGCTGGAGCCTTGTTTTTTCTGTTTTTTTTTTTTTTTTTTTGCCAGTTCCTTCAGCGTGGCTTCGACGTCTTCCTTCAGTGCCATTGGTTCTTAATCATATGCCACCTCCCGAAATGTTTATTCCTTCCATCTTCTTTTGATGCTTCATGCACCATTCAATATATTGCCCAGAATTTTTCTGTATTGCAACTCAAGGCTTATTTTTTTTATTCAGTTCTTTCAGCCTGAGGTAGGCCAATTGTGTTCTTCCCTTTTGGTTTTCTAACTCCAGGTCTTTGCACATTTCATTATAATAATTGACTTTGCCTTCTTGAGCTGATCTTTGAAATCTTCTGTTCAGCTCTTGCCAGTTCTTCCATTTGTATAGCAAATGTATATTATGTATAGCAGAACAAAATGTTGCCCAGGCCTACACTGCACTCAAAATCATTGGTGTGTTGCAGCTGTTGTGTTAATCCATACCACTGAAGGTTTCCGTCATTTCTGCTGATCTTTTACTATGTATGATATCCTTTTCTAGTGAATGTTGTTTCTTGAGGATATATCTACTGCAAATGAGCCAAACTTAGTCTTATCATACTTGCTTCTAAGCAGCATTCTGGCTATACTTCCTCCAAAAATAATTTGTTCCTTCATCTGGCAATCCACTGTATATTCAATATTCTTTGCCAACACCACAATTCAGTCCCATCAATTTATCTTTTGTCTTCCTTTTTTTTTATTGTCCAGCTTTCACATCCATATGAGGTTATTGAAAGGACCATGGCTGAGTTAGGTGCACCTTACTCATCAAAGTAACATCTTTGTATTTAAGGTTTTAAAGAAATATTTCACAGAAGATTTTCTTAATTTAATTGCTTCATTTGATTTCTTCCCTGCTGTTTCCATGGACATTGCTTGTTTATCCAAGCAAAATGAAATCCTTGACAATGTCAACAAATAATAAGCACTTTCTATTTTGTACTTTTGATGTATTGTGTATACATATTTTATCATAATTATAAGCACATCACACAAACAATAAATATATAATCTTTTCCTTAAAAGACTTTGGTGGCAAGGACTGTTTCAGATTCATCTCTATGGCACATAACACAGGGCTTTCCCTAAGTCATTTGGCTTTGAGGACTCCAGTGTGCATGGACCAATAGGTGGAATTAGGACAGCTTTTTATAAAGGGATATTTATCAAGAGCTATAAGATTGAAAGCACAATGATCAAGATATTCTGGAGTAGCATTGCTTGAATTTGAGGGCCAGTTTAACCATTTATTTTGTACTGAATTAGACAAAATACCCTCATTCTTTTGACTTTCATGTCCTCAGCATTGCTTTTTGCCAGTCCTACATACGGCTGGATAAGTACTTGGCCTTATATTGTCCAAAGCATGAGAGAACATTTTATTATTTCCCCCATTATTTGCATAAAACATACTGAAATTCACTAGGAAAAAAATGTAGGTCAAATGTTCATCCTTAAATTGATACTGGTGACTAGTGTGACAGGATGTACTATTGGAATTAGCTGTGATCACTTGGAGTAAATATTACTACTCAGAAACCATCTGAATCTCTAACAGATTTTGTATACTCCAGGAAAGAAATAAGGGAGGAACACATATTATGAAGACAACCAACTGGTGTATTCTGCAGTAGGTACTCAGTAAATATTTGTCTACAAAGGAGATGGGACATTTATAATATTCAAAGGGTTAGCTAAGTGGTATGTTAAGTAGCATGGGACACTAACCATATCTCACCTTGTTTCAAGTTTGCGATTGCATAGGTTCAACCTGTTCTTGGTGGTACAAATGTTACGTTTTTTACCTGAATTGATTCCCATAGGAGTTGTGGTATTTCCCTTGTTGGCAAAAATATTCTATCTGCCTGGAGGTAGACAAGATCTATGCTAGGATTATTTGGTAATGACATATCTGACAAGGGACTTATCTCTAGAATTTATAGAAAACTCCAACACCTTAATAACAAAAAGACAAACAATCCAAAAAAAAAATGGGCAGAAGACATGAATAGACACTTCACCAAGGAGGATATTCAAGTGGCCGACAAACATATGAAGAAATGCTCACAATCACTAGCTATTGTTGTTGCTGTTTGCCGTCAAGTTGGCCCCGACTCATAGCGACCCCTCCTTGGGTTTCCGAGGCAGTATCACTATGGAAGTAGGATTGCCCAACCTTCCTTCCGAGGAGTGGCTGGTGGGTTTGAACCACCAGCCTTCTGGTGAGCAGTCAAGTGCCTTAGGCAATATGCTACCAGAGCTCCCTCACTAGCTATTAGAGGGATGCAAATCAAAACAACAATGAGATACTACCTTGCTCCAGCACTAGTAGTAAAGTTCAACAAGACAGAAAATACCAAATGCTGGTGAGGATGTGGAGAGATTGGGACTGTAAAATGGTACCATTGTGGAAAGCAGTATGGCGATTCCTTCAAAAGTTGGAACTGGAAATACCATTTGACCCAACTATTCCATTACTAGGTGTATATCCTAAAGAGGTGAGAGCCATGACAAGAACAGACATATGCACACCCATGTTCATTGCAGCACTATTTATAGTAGCCAAAAGATGGAAACAACCTAAGTGTCCATCAACTAAGGAATGGATATCCAAACTATGGTACATACACACAATAGAATATTATGCAAGCCTAAAGAATAACGTAGAATCTGCAAAACACCACATAAAGTGGATGAACTTGGAGGCCATTCTGCTGAGTGAAATAAGTCAATCACAAAAGGACAAATATTGTATTAGTCCATTATTGTAAAAGTCAAAGAAAATGCTTATCTATGGAAGGACATTTTCTTTGTTGGTTATGAGGGGTGGGAGGGGAAAGGAAGGAATACTGTTAGATAGATAGATATAAGTTTTGATTTGGGTGATGAGCAGGGCAATGTACCAAATGTGAGTGATCAATATAGTGGCATTGAGGAAGAAAAAGACATAGAGAGGTACGTGGGAAGTGCAGACAACAAAGATGAACCCTTTTGCACATATAGTATGGCGTGGTCAATGAAGACAAACACAGATATATGGGTGGATAGATAGGTGGACAGGCTGAACTACTAAGTATGTCTATGAAGTGGGGAGTGTACCCAAGAACATGTATAGTGTTGGCAGACAATGGTCCAATAACTTTATGTGTATGATCTGAATTCCCAGGTATATAGTGGAGCTGACAAGGGGCAAGGTTGTAGTCACTGCTTGGTCACAGCCAGCTACCCAGAGGGACTGAGTAGTTGAACCTGTGGGCCGGGGATCATTGTCGTAGAGGACACCAAGCTCAATTGGCATAACACACTACACAAAACATTGTTCCACCTCCTAGTGTGGTGAGTAGCAACTAGGATCTTAAAAACTTGCAAGCTGCCATCTAGATACAATGATGGTTCTATCCTCATCCAGAGCAAAGAAGAATGAAGAAAACCAAAAATTCATGGAAACAATTAGTCTGAGCAACTGATACACCATCCGGTCTGCAGCCTATATGGCTATGAGACATGAAGAACTAGATGGTGCCAGACTACTACTGTCATCCACTTGGAAGAGGATCTATGTAGGAGATCCTGGATAGACAGGGAGAACAATGTGGAACAAAAGTCAAAATCATTTGGAAAAAAAAAAAAAATATATAGGGGACCAGGTTTGGTGGCCTGATAAAGCCTCGTGGAACCACTGAGACTATGGCCTCTAGCTGCCCTTCAGGTCTGGAATTGAATACATGCCTGTGGCTTCCTGCCAAACAATAGACAGGCATATGAGTTGAACATTTACCTGAGGTAGATACACTCTTGGAGAGAACAAGTATGGGAGAAAGAAGGGATGCTTATGCACAGGGAGACAGCTCAAGGGGAAGAAATGCATGGAGGGATGGACACAAGAAAGAGGTAAATATTGGGAGGAAGTAGGAGAGGAAATGTTGCACTGTGGTAAATTGTGGTCAATGTCATGAGACCAAGTGTATGTGAACTGCTGTATGGAAAGTGTATTTACTCTGTAAATTTTTTCCCAAATCACAGTAAAAAAAAAAAAAAAAAAAAAAAAAAAAATAGGCCAATGCTAGGAAATTTGAGTGATGATCTTTAAATTCATTCCAGTCAATTCAGGAGAACTCATATCATGATCCATACAATGCATTCATGTGTGGAAAAATAAGTTCTTCTGTGCTTTCTCCTGATAACTTTTCATAATGACTTGTAACATTTTAATTCAATCTATTTTCATCAAATAGATTCTTCCAAAGAATTATGAAAGGCTTCTGTTTTATACGGTTGTGCATTTATAAAGGTTTTTAAAATAAAAATAGGAATGTGCTCCTTTGAAAGTTATGTGAAGCTTTGTCCTTCTGAAATGTCGTCTTTCTTCTCTTTAATGATTCTCTCAGTGCTGAAGTTGGAATAATTACTTAGATTAACTTTTGCACTTCTAAGTTAAAGCCAAATGAATGAAGTATATTTTTGTTTTTCAAACAGCAAAATACGTCCATAGGTAGTTTTTCCTGCCCTCTCATTTTGAAGTAATCTCTTTGGCTTTATATTCAAATCAGTGACTTCATTTTTGCTACTCAATAGCATCAATTCAAAGTCACTATTATCTCTGTGTTCTACTTAGTTGTGTACCATAACAACAATTACATTTCTCCATTTCCCAAATGTTTCTTTCTTTTTTTTTTTTTTTTTGTGAGCTTACTTTGAAATAAGAATTATATGATGCATTGACTCAAGCAAAGGTATTCAAGGTTGAATCCTGCACAAGGGTATCAAAAAGACAGCTGATCAATGGAACCTCTTTTCTTCATTAGCCCAAAAAGGCCATGTGCTCACCATGCTGTTCATCCATTAATCTGTATCTGTCCAGAAATGGGACACTTTTTCATTTTACAGAAATATCTACTCTATGCCTTTTTCTAGAGTTTCAAGTCTAGTTGGAGTCAAACACTAATGGAGTAGGGATATTTTATCTGTACCAGAGGCTGTAAATATCTTTATTTTATAGTTTTTAAGCATTTCATATAAGTTACGGGTGAAATTCAAAGCTAGCCTCCTTAGGGGGATCCAAACACACAACCTAGGATTCTGGAGATTGGTCATGCTATTATCAACAAAGAACAACAGATAATTTGAAGGAAAAAAAAAAAAAAAGCCAATATTGTGTCATTTTTGTTGTGTGTTGTCAAGTTGATTTCAACTCATAGTGACCCTACAGGACTGAGTTGCCCCATGGTGATTCAAAGGGTTGTGATTTTTGTGGAAGCAGATTGCTGTATCTTTTTTTCCCATGGAATAGCTGGTGTGTTTGTATTGTTGACCTTTTGATTAGCAACCAAGTGCTTAGATGTATCATTAGGCCCATGATGTATCATTAGGCCCTTGATGATGTCTCATTCGACCCTGGTAAAGATTCAAATGCAATGCTTCACCATGGGATACCCGATGCAGGTACATCCAGTACTGCCAACTCTGGACTGGATCTTCTTGGACTAAACAAGCATATTATTAAGAAGGCCCCATAGCAATTATATTTATGTGAGTTGTACTGTGAACTCATTTTTTAAAATCTACCTGAAAACCTTGAGAGTTAACTATAAATACCCTTATTTTATTGTGAAGAAGGTATAGTTCTCTGAAAGGTGAAATAACTTGTCCAAAATGTTATAGTTCATAAGTAGTAAGGCTAGAAAAGTTTCAGGATTACCAACAAGGCCAGTAAGATTTAAATGCCAAAGGTGAATGATAATGCTAATGCTAGGTTGAAGTATATTTCTTCACATTTTCCTTATCTGTTGTATATGGTGAACCAATCCTTTACAGAATATGCGATCTATAAGAAGTAAAGATTTATGACATAGTTTTATTGCTTTTAAATGAGCTCAAAAGATCAAACTAATGAGAAAATATTAATACATTAGAGAGCTTACTACATGCATGTTAGTGATCAAATCTAACAGTAAACAGTTTCTCAAGAGCAAATAGTATGTAAAAAGTAGTTGATGAGTGGATGATAACTTTTACACTGAATGAGGACTGATAGTTACCAGATTGTCCCAAGATCAGTCAGACATCACCCTATGCACATGGCTCACATCTGTGTCTTCTACTTAGAAAGATCTGTTCTAACTTTGCTTGGCCAAGACTTATTCATGCTTCAACACCTGTATCTACTTCTTTAAGAAAGGAGTGTTCCTTGGTACACCATCCTTCTCCCATTCCCTAAGACCACTGCATGATTATATGAACTGAATGCCATGCTTTGCTCAATGCATGTTTTTATGAGAACTGTTAATAAATTATGCACAATTTAATGAAATATGCTGATTGAGGACAGGGAAAGTAAGAACTCAACAAATCAAAAGAAACCAAACCCACTATCATCAAGTCAATTATGACACCTAGCAACCCCCATTGGGTTTTCAATTCTATGAATCTTTATGGAAGTAGATTGCCTCATCTTCTTCCTGTAAAGAGGCTTGTGGGTTTGAGCAGCTAGCCTTCTAGTTAGCAGCCAAATGCTTTATCCACTATACCACCAGAGTTCCTTAAGAGTTCAATAGATGCTTATATAAAAGTGTTTGAGGAGTGTGGGAGAATGATAACTTAATGCTATTCAAACTAAGAGTGGATGACAAAACTCTCAAACTCAAAGATCTTGGACTACATTCTGTGGAAGACACTTTGTGCTCTACTCAGATCCTTCCAGAACCATTTTACCATTTCTGCACACTTTTATCCAACTTTGCTGTTTTGTTTTATTTCTATTTGGCTGTACCTGTCTCACCTCGGAAGACTGTGCAAGCCTACTATATTCACTTTGCCTGCACTTAAAAAAACAAATGTGCCTCGAAGTTTATGACTTCTCACTCCTTCTAGCACAACTCTTTACAAAGACTGAACCAGGAGAGGTATCATTAGGTGGGAGTTTGAGGGATAAAGTCCAGCTCCACTCCTTCAGTAAGGGCACGGTTTTAGGAAGACTTTACCTGAAATCATCCTGTTGCTGAGCTCTTTCCCTTTGCTGTCTTACTCAGCTGACTCTGCTACTTTCTCCTAGGCTCACTTCCATTATGAAGCATTTGCACGTGAAAACATGTCTAAGAGTCTGCTTTTGGGAAAACTACCTTAGAGACAAGGATCCTGGGTGATGCAAATGTTTTATGATGGATTTATAATGTAAAGGTTGGTGGTTTGAAACAGATCAGTACCTCTGCAGAAAAAGACCTAGAGAACTACTGCAAAGATTACAGCCAAAATACCCTAATGAAGCACATTTCTACACTGTGACACATGGAGTTGCCATGAGTCCGAATAGACTTAATGGCAAAGGATTTGGGTTATGTTTTGTTTAGGTTTTTATTTAGAGACTTTGAATGGTCATTTTACAAGATTATTTTGTCAAAGTTATTCTCACATAAATTTCCTAATAATATAACAATGAAACAACAGGGTCTACCTTTTCCCCATTCTGTCCCTCTGAACACATGGACTATCTTTTATTCCTGCTTAATTTATTTTTGTTATTTTCTTTCACATTTCTAAATAATATATTGTTTATATGTATGTATCAGATTTAGTTATCATAACCTTCCCATTCTCTGAAATACATCTCTTCATTTTAATTGGATTTATCATTTAAGTTACTAAAAAAATATTCTGAAGCAATTTCTGAAATAAGTGGTCATAAGCAGTAGTTCTATGAGTATTTGCATGACTGAAATGTCTTTTTTCTATTTTCCCACTTTATTGCACTATTCTAAAGTGTTCTAGGCAAAAATTCTTTCCATCTCATAAAGAGTGTTAGAGTAGAACAATGCTCTTAGGTTTTCAATGGCTGTTTATTCAGAACAGTTTACCACACCTTTCTGCTGAAATATATGTGGGTGGACTGGAACCTCCAACTTCTAGGTTAACAGGCTAGTGAATTAATCATTTGCTCCACCCAAGCAGTCCTATTGTGTGTGCCCATATGGAATAAAACTGTTCCACTTAATTGCATAACAATTAATTCCCTGATTTCAGCCTGAATGGTCTCTGACCCTCATTGTAGCTGGAGCTTTCTGAATGAGTTTCTGAATGTAAAGTGGCTCCAAAGCTCTGCTATACAGGCTTGTATCTGCACATAGCTGGGGCTGCATCACTTCACACTCATTCATACCCTTCCTATCTTCCAGTAATTGTTGACATTTCTTTTCCACTGATCATACTTGTTCTGTGTTTTGTGCTTTGTGTTTTTTATGATATTTTATACAAGGCCCGATGATGCAATAGTTAAATACTCAGCAGCTAACAAACAGTAAGTAATTCAAACCCACCAGCAGCTCCATAGGAGAAAAGACCTGGTGATGTGCTGTTGTAAAGATTACAGCCTAGGAAACCCTATGGGACAATTCTACTCTATTCTGCAGAGTTGCTATGGCTTGGAATCAACTTTACAGCACACAACAACAACATGCCATTAAATTAATTTATTATCTTTTTATGGAATCATGGGAAGGAGAAGAGATACATATGTAACTCTAGTCTATCACCTTTAGGAGCTCTGATGGCATAGTGCCTGAGGCATTTGACTGCTAACCAGAAGGCTGGTAGTTAAAACTCACCAGCCAGTCCTCAGAAGGAAGACTGGGCAATCTACTTCCATAGAGATACTGCCTCAGTAACCCAAGGAGGGGTCTCTATATCATCTTTGACTTTATGATTTGTTTTTTTAATATGTCTTCTTGTACTTTTAGAAGTTCACAACTTCTACCACATTATGGTTTATGGTTCTAGTGTTGGTACTATTATTAGTGTTTAATTGGACCTAGTATTTGTTTATAGCATCTTGTGGCAAAAACCTTGTTCGGAAATATTTGTATTTCATTATTTTATTAAATTGTCATATGATCACTTCAGGTTTTCTTTTCTCCAATAAACAAAGGAGTAAATGCATGTTCCAAGAGGTATTTTCAGATCTCAAATTTACAACTCAGTCTAACTGACAGCTGAGGTTTGCAAATTTGTGGTGTATTAAAAATATCCTTGGTAAAATAAATAAGGGCATCTTCTGATGCAGATTTTTTCTCCTGATATTTATTATGGTTTTCTACATAATGATATTGTCTTTTCATGTTTTAACCTCAACTGCCTTTATATCAGATACCAACAAATCAAAAATGTATTCTCTGTGAAAATCTTGCACATTTGAAATAACATAAATTCCAAAGTGGAATAACCTTAATCTAGCCAACATGTTCTAATTACTGATAAATAAAACTCTGTCAGCTGTCAAATGTACAGTACAAAGGTAACTTTATTTTTTTCCATACTGTAAATTTTATCAAAATATTCAGTGTCAAAGTGACAAGTGTTAATCTGAAAATATTTTATGAATGTGTTTCCTAAAAATATCAATATCTGTGATATGTAAATACCTGATTACAGAAATTTACTTGTTTTATGTCATGTGTTCTTGTAACACTCCATATTGAAACCCAGCATGCACACATGTAGTTGTTCTAATGAGCATTGAGCTGCTAAGGATGAGTATTTTCATCCTTCAGATGTATTCTTAATTCATGGCAAATAAAAATAAAAGATAAGCCTAACAAAGACATCAAAATATTTTTTTTCAACTCTGAAAATTAAATTTAATTCCTTTCTAATATCCTAGTTTTCTTTCCAAATCCTTAGCTGTGACCACATGTCAATCCTTAATCTCTATGAGATTTCATATTCTACATCTTTAAAATGAGAGAATTGGAATAGAAGATGTTAAGTTAAACTTTTTTCCCCAAAAATGAAAACCTTTTTGTCAAAAACATTATGCATAAATACAACATTTAAAAATAATAAAAGTAGATCATCTCTGATTGGAAGCAATCATAAGGTTTTCTCAGCCTCCCACTCACTCCAAAGACAGCTTCAAGAGTGCCTCTCTTTAACTCTGGAGTTCTAGGTAAAACTACAAGCATACTTTGGAAATATTGCAAGTTCAGTGTCAGACCACCACAATAAAGCAAATATCGCAATAAAGTGAGTCACATGAGTGTTTTGGTTTCCCAGTGCATATAAGTTTGGTTTACATTATACTGGAGTCTATTAAGTATGCAATACCATTATGAATAGCAAAAAGATGGTTATCTGTGCTTTACTGATTTTGCTAAGCCATAGTGGATCATAACAAACTGTGGATAATATTGTAAAGAATGGTAATTCCAGAACACTTAATTGTGTTCATGAGGAACCTGTACGTAGACCAACAGACTGTCATTCGAACAGAATAAGGAAGTACTGAGTGGTTTTAATATTGGGAAGGGTGCACGTCAAGGTTGTATTCTTTCATCATACTTACACAATCTGTATGCTGAGCAAATAATCTGAGAAACTGGATTACATGAACAAAAACACAGCTTCGGGATTAAAGGAAGACTCATTAATAACCTGTGATATGCAGATGACACAACCTTGCTTGCTGAAAGTGAAGATGACTAGAAGCACTTACTAATAAGGATCAGAGATTACAGTATTCCATATGGATTACAGTTAAAGATAAAGAAAATAAAAATCCTCACAACTGGACCAATATGCAACATCACAAAAAAATGGAAAAAAATTGAAGTTGTCAGGGACTTCATTTTACTTGGATCCACAATCAGCACCCATAGAAGCAAGAAATCAGACGTCATATTGAATTGAGCAAATCTGCTCCAAGAGAGCTATTTAGAGTGTTAAGAAACAAAGATGTCCCTTTGAAGCCTAAAGTGCACCTAACCCAAGTGATGGTATTGTCAATCGCCTCATATATATGTGAAAGCTAGACAATGAATAAGGAAAGCCTAAGAATTGGTGTTTTAGAGTTGTGGTTTTCACAAAGAATACTGAAAATACCATGGACTGATAGAACTAACAAATTTGTCCTGGAAGAAGTGTAGCCAGAATGCTCCTTAGAAGCAAGAATGCCAGATTTTGTCTCCTTTACTTTGGTCAGATTCTCAGAAGGGACTATTCCCTGGAGAAGGAGATAATGATTGGTAGGGGTTAAGCAACAAAGGGGAAGACCCTCAATGAGATAGATTGACCTAGGAGTACAATGATGGACTCATGTATAGCAGGCATTATGTGGATGGCACAGGACCAGGCAGTATTTTTCTCTGCTGTACATGTTGTCATTGCTGTTGTTATGTGCTGGCGAGTCGGCCGGACTCATAGTGACCCCTCCTTGAGTTTCTGAGGTAGTATCTGTATGGAAGTAGATTGGCCAAACTTCCTTCCCAGCAGTGGCTGTTGAGTTTGAATTGCTAACCTTCTGGTTAACAGTCAAGTGCCTAGGCACTAGGCTACCAGGTTGCTATAAGTTGGAGTTAACTCAACAGCACTTAACAACAGCAAGCATTATGAAAAATTTTGAAATATTGTGAGAATTACTAAAATGTGATACAGAGACACAAACAATATTTTCCCACATACTGTTGGGAAAATGACACAGTGATCTTGTTTGACACAAGGTTGCTACAAACTTTCAACTTGTAAAAATCACAGTACTTGTGATGCACTATAAAACAAAGTATGATGAAACAAGGGATGCTTGTACTGATATCCATAATGTCTATGTACATTTCACCATTTTATTTTCTAAATTTTTGTAAGACCTCAACATAAACTGGTGAGATTTAGGGAAAAGGCAGAATGGGGAAAGTTTATATCCAATGGCAACAGGAAAGTAATAATTAAAATTATATCTTATTTCCAATATTTTTTTTTTCTTCTTCTTCTTTCTGGAGCTTCCTGTAACTAAAATATACCTTTGCTTCCCAATTCTATGTTAGGGTATTTGTAAACAATTTTCTGGAGCATAATGATTTATTACATTTTTAAAATAATGACATAAATGACATTTAATTTATATTTTTCTAAGCTAATTCATAGAAATAAACTCAAATATCAGAATCCTGGGTTCCTAAGAAGTTTTAATTTTCATTCTGAAGTCACGGTGAAGACCAAGTTCAACCTCACATCTACTTTTCCAATCCATAGAAACCTTCTTACCAAAGATTTCTTTGTGCCATTATTAATTGAACCATCTAGGTGAAATTTAAATGCACGTTAGTTTATAAAGAAAAACACTTTTTTACTTCTTTATTATTATTTTATTATTGTGATTTGGGTGAAATTTTACAGAAAAAATTCACTTTTCATACAGAAGTTCACATACACTTTGCCTCATGACATTGACTACAATTTACCCCAATGCAACAGCTCCCTTCAATTTCCTCCTGATGGTTAACTCTTCCCTGTGTCCATCTCTCCATGCATTTGTGCCCCCTGAACTGTCTCCCTGTGTATAAACAGCCCTTCTTTCTCCCATGATTGTTCTCTCCAAGGAGTGTATCTAACTCAGGTAAATGTTAACTCATATGCCTGTCTTTTGTTTGGCTGGAAGCTACAGGTGTAAGTTCAATTCCAGACCTGAAGGGCAGCTAGGGGCCATAGTCTCAGTGGTTCTACCAGGCTCTATCAGAACAAAACTGGTACTCCCCCCCCTTTTTTTTTCAAATGATTTTGAGTTTTGTCCCACATTGTTCTCCTTCTCTATCCAGGATCTCCTGCATAGATCCCCCTCTGAGTGGTTGACAGTGGTAGCAGGGCACCATCTAGTTCTTCTGGTATCATAGTTGTATAGGCTGTAGATTGCATGGTGTACCAGTTGCTTGGACTAATTGTTTCCATGAATCTTTGCTTTTCTTCATTCTTCTTTCCTCTGGATGAAGAGAGAGCCATCATTGCGTCTAACCTGCAAGCTTTTAAGATCCCAGTAGCTACTCTCCAAAGTAGGAGGTGGAACAATGTTTTATGTAGTATGTTATGCCAAATGAGCTTGATGTTTCCTGCGACTATGGTCCTGAGCCCACAGGTTCAACTACTTGTTCCCTCTGGGTAGCTGGGGGTGACCAAGAAGCGACTACAAACTTTCCCCTTGTCAACTCCACTATACACCTGGGAATTCTTACAGAACATACAAATACACTTGTAGAACCATTGTCTGCCAACCCTATACATGGTCTTGGGTACACTCCCCCCTGCATAGACATAACTAATAATTCAGCCTGTCCATCCATCTATGCACCCAGATACCCATGTTTACCTTCACTGACAAAGCAGTACTGTATGTGCAAAAGGGTTTATCTTTGTTGCCTGTACCTCTTATGTACCTCTCTATGTCTTCCTCTTCCTCAATTCACAGTGTTTATCACTTACATTTGGTACATTGCTCTTCTCTTCATGCAAATCAATACTTATCTTTACCTTTTTACACTGTTCCCTACCCTACCCTCCCACCCCTGGTAATCAACAAAGAAAATTTCCTTCCATATATAAATCTTTCCTTCACATTTTACAATTATGTTCTAATACAATATTTGTCCTTCTGGAATGGACTTATTTCACTCAGCATAATGTCTTCAAATTTCATCCATGTTAAGTGGTGTTTTGCAGATTCTACATTATTCCTTAGTGTTGCATAATATTCCATTGTATGCATGTACCATACTTTGGCTATTCATCCCTCAGTTGATGGACACCTAGGTTGTCTTCATCTTTTGGCTATTGTAAATAGTGCTGTGATGAACATGGGTGTGCATATGTCTGTTCTTGTCATAGTTCTCACTTCTTTAGGGTATATACCTAGTATTGGAATGGCTGGGTCAAATGGTATTTCTAATTCCAACTTTTTAAGGAATCATCATATTGCTTTCCACAGTGGTTGTACCATTTTATGGTCCCACCAGCAGTGTATAAGTGTCCCAATCTCACCGTATTCTCACTAGTATTTGTTATTCTCTGTGTTGTTGAACTTTGCTACTGGTTTTGGGGCAAGGTGGTATCTCATTTTTGTTTTGATTTGCATCTTTCTAATGGCAAATGATGGTTAGCATTGCTTGAAACATTTATTGGCCACCTGGATGTCCTCTTTTATGAAGTGTCCATTCATGTCTTCTGCCCATTTTTTAATTGGATTATTTGTCTTTTTGTTATTGATGTGTTGGAGTTTTCTGTAAATTCTAGAGGTAAGTCCCTTGTCAGATATATCATTGCCAGATATATTTTCCCAATCTGTAGGTTCTCTTTTGACTCTTTTGGAGAACTCTTTGAAAGCACTTAAAACTTTAATTTTTGAGAAGATCTCATTCCCCTAGTTGATCTTCTGCTGTTTGTGCATTTTGGGTTATGCTTGATAGTCTATTTACACCACACATTGTTGTTGTTGTTGTTATGTGCCATCGAGTCAGACCCAACTCATAACAATGTTTTTCTGCAAATGGATATCCAGTTTTGCTAGCACCATTTATTAAACAAACATTCTCTTCCCCATTTCGTGGATTTTGGCCCTTTGTCAAAGATCAGCTGACCATAGTTTGATGGATCTATTTCTGGGTTCTCAATTCTATTGCATTGGTCTATGCATCTGTCATTGTACCAATACCAGATAGTTTTGGCAACTGTGGCTTGTATCGTAGGTTTTGAGACCCAGCACTGTGAGAGTTCTTACTTTGTTCTTCTTCATTAGTGCTTTGCTTATCCAAAATCTCTTTACTTTCCATATAAAGTTAATGATTGTTTTTTCCATATCCAGCAAAGTGCTTTTTAAAGTTTTTGTTGTCAGGATTCATGCTTCTTCTTCTTCTTTTTTTTTTTTTTTTTTTTCATTTCTACATAGCATTTAGGATAAAGCATCACACATAAAATGAGCTCAATATAACATCTGTCTTTTTTAGAAGAAGAGGTGAGAAGACATTGTGATTGACAGGAATGCTTCTGAATGGGTTTTTCTAGCATTTTTATAAATATCTAAATCTATTTAGTACTCAGTAACACGATATGAAAAAAGTCAGGTGAATGAAATCTGGAAGTTTGATAAAGACATTTTATATATAGTCTCAATTACTATTAGAGTGATTAAGAAGGTATTTAAAAATTACAAATTGCAACCTATTTATTTTGAGAGTACTTTTGGTCTTGGCTATGATTATAGGTTAAGAGGAAAAGTGATTATCTTTAAAATTTAAGTAATATAAATAACATATTGTTCAAAATTTAGAAATTATTTTTAAACTTTTCTTTTATGAAAATCTTCCTCTAAATTCACAAGAGATACTTTGTAAAATGGTGTATGGCTTTTTAAATTTGCATTTCATTGAGCATGAAAATACACATGTTTCAGTTTGATATGGTAGTGTGCTGAGTTGTGTCTTTTGGGATTAGAGATCAAAGGAGGCACAAATCTGTTAAATGAAAAATGCAATAAGGTCTCAGTATAAATCTGAATATAAATTGATACACTTCATAAGTTTTGAGTGTTTTTGAGATGTAAGGATTTTTCCAGTCTCTCAAAAATTCATGTTGCAGAAGGCAATTTTATCCAAATCATAAATCCCTACATCAACATTTTAAACTTCCCAATTATCCAAATATTCATTCCTCTAGAGATAATAACATGCAGTAGGTAAATGCTCAAAAGAATCCAATCTTAAAAGTTGTGTCTCAGAAGTGACAAAATGTTAGGTATTACATCTAGTATCAATCATACCTTTATGCCAAAACAATGATAATTCAGAGAACTGTGCACACTCAAGGATGAGTATCCCAAATCATACACCATAAAATGTTTCATTATGGTTTGCATTTTTCACAAGGATGTCAGCCATTCTCTAGTCTGTTGTTGTTGTTGTTATGTGCCGTCGAGTCAAACCTGACTCAAAGCGACCCCTCCTTGGGTTTCCGAGGCAGTATCACTACGGAAGTAGGATTGCCCAACCTTCCTTCCGAGGAGTGGCTGGTGGGTTTGAACCGTCAAGGATGAGTATCCCAAATCATACACCATAAAATGATTCATTATGGTTTGCATTTATCACAAGGACGTCAGCCATTCTCTAGTCTATATTGTTATAATAAGCTTGCCAAAGAGCTGGAAACTGAAACAGAAAATCCAGGGATATAAATACATTTTTATATGATTATATTTTATTATAAATTGTATACCAAAAATGAGAAGTTATTTATTTATTTTTTGTCCATAGGCTCTAGGGTGTTTTCAGACTAGAATATACGAATAAAACATTAAACAGATGTTCCATGAAGAGCATCTTTTAATACTTTAGTATCTTAGAGCATCTGATTGATTCACCCTATGTCATTATTAGGTGCTGTTTAGTCAGTTCTGGCTTATAAAGACCCTATGTCCAACAGAACAAAACACTGACCACTCCTGCCCCATCCTCACAATTATTTCTATGCCTATAGTTATTGGGAGCTCCTGTGGTGTAGTGCCTAAGGCATATGACTGCTAACCAGAAGGCTAGTTGTTCAAACCTGCCAGCAACTCCTTAGAAGGAATATTGGACAATCTACTTCCATAGTGATACCACCTTGGAAATTCAAGGAGGGGTCACTATGAGTTGGATCCGACTTGACAACAATGAGTTTATTTTTTTCTATAGTTATTAATTATTATGCATTGAAATTGTTTCATTCTTATTTCATTGGGACCACTATTTTGTTCTGATACTCCGACTTGAATCAACCTCTCTCCCTCTTTCTTTCCGTATTAAGTACTGTAAGCATTAAAAGATTGTTTCCTGAGGGGAAAGAGTTAATCCTTTCAAACCTAATCAGTTGCCTTTAAGCCACTTCTCTGTTTCAGCATGGAACTGTACTCCAAGGATTTTCAAGGGCTGTTATCTTTTGGAAGGAAATTGCCAGACTTTTTTAGGAAATCTGCCTGGAAGGACTGGAACCTCCAATGTTCTGGTTAGTAGTCAAGCACTTGCATCACACAGGGACTCCTATCCTTTCAAATTGTTTTTGTTGTTATGTGCTGTCCAGTTGGACCCTACTCATAGTGATCCCTCCTTGAGTCTCCAAGGCAGTATCACTATGGAAGTAGGTTGCCCTATCTTCCTTCTGAGGAGTGGCTGGTGGGTTTGAACTGCCAGCCTTCTGGTTAGCGGTCAAGTGCCTTAGGCACTAAGCTACCAGAGATCCATCCTTTCAAAAGAAGGTTCTAAATTCATCAGTGCACTGCCCTGCTAGTTAGAAAAGAGAGAAGTTAAGAACCAAACAGCTTTTCTACAGCAAGCTCTCAGTGTAGTTAGAATCACGGAAGATTTAAGTATGAGGAGGGCATGTAAACTGAGTCTAAAAACTTGGGTAGGATTTATGTAATGGAAATATGAAAGATAATTTTTAATGAGTTATTTTCATCAGGTGTTTGAGTATCTCTTTTGGTTCAAGGATAATGACAAGATATTAAACTAAACAAAATAAATATAATCACTGTAATAAATGGTAATGTAAAAAAGGAAAGTAATACAGTTCCCCTAAGGATTATGTCAAGATCTCTATAAGAGACAGACTTTTTTTTTTTTTTTTTTAAAGCAATGTCCTGCGCAGATAGCTAACTAACTAACTAACAATGTGCGCGTGTGTGCATCTTTATTAAGATATAATACTCCTATTCTGGATATTGTATATAAATGGAATCATACAATATGTGCTTTCAGTAAGCTGAATAATGCTTCTCTCCCAAAATAATGTCTCCCCAAAGATATCTTGGATCCTTTGAACGTGTCGCCTTAGGTTTCAGGAACTTTAATGATGTAATTAAGCTAAAGATCTTGAAATGGGAAGATTATCCTGAATTATCCCAATGGGTCTAAGAGTATTTATGAGAGGCAAGGCAGAGAGTCAAGGTCAGACAATGCAATGTGATAAAGCAAGTTGAGGGAAAGAAGAAAATATGACTATGGAAGAAAATGTTAAAGTGATGTAAACATGAAGCAAGGAATACAGGGAGCCTCCACAAAGTGGAAAATAGAAGGAAATGAAGTTTCCCTATAGTCTCTAAACCAAAAACACCAAGCCTAACTCACTGCTGTGGAGTCAGATCCAACCCATAGCCATTCCTCCTTGGGTTTCCCAAGTGGTATCACTATGGAAGTAGATCCCCCAAACTTCCGTCTGAAGAGTGGCTTGTGGGTTTGAACCCCCAGTCTTCTGGTTAGCAGTCAAATGCCATAGACACTACACTACCAGAGCTCCATATAGTCTCTAGCAAACCAAAAAGAAAAAAAAAAAAAAAAACCTTCTCTATAATGGAGTCAATTCCAACTCATAACGACCTGCATTGGGTTTCTGAGCTGTAAATCTTTACAGAAATAGATTCCCTCATCTTCCTTCCGGAGCAGCTAGTGGGTTTGAACTGCTGAACTTCTGGTTAGCAGCCAAATGGCTTCTCCACTAGGTCACTAGAGCTCCAGAGAGAGTCTCTAGAGGGAATGAAAACCTGCAACACCTTGATTTAAGGACTTCTATCATTCAGTTTCTCTGGTAGCATAGTGCATAAGGCACTTGACTGCTAACCAGAGGGCTGGCGGTTCAAACCCACCAGCCACTCTTCAGAAGGCAGGCTGGGCAATCAACTTCAGTAGTGATACTGACTCGGAAACCCACGGAGGGGTCGCTATGAGTCGGGGCTGACTCGACGGTACATAACAACAACAACACAACATCATTCAGTTATATGAGATAATAAATTTGTAGCTTTCAAGCCACCAAATTTGTGATGATAGCATCAATAGTAAACTAGTATAACGATCTCTTGTGACTGACATCTTTCAGTTAGAATGTTTTCAAGGTTCATCCATGCCATAGTCAGTATTACTGTTCATTACAGAATAATATTGCATTGTATGAATATATCACATTTTCTTTTTCATTCTTAATTGATTAATATTTGGAATACTTTTACTTTTTTTCTATTATGAAAAAATCTGCTATGAATATTTATGTAGAAATTTGGGTGGTCATATATTGTCACTTAATTTGGACATTTATTTAGTTAAGGATGAGATATCTGGGACACATGATAACTATATGTTTAAACCTTTGAGGTACTGTCAAACTGTTTTCCAAAGAAGCTACACTACCTTATACTCACATCAGCAGTGCATAATTGTTCTAATTTCTCCACATCTTTCCCAATACTTGTTAATATATCTTTTTTATTATTATTATTATAACTATCATAAGTACTATGAAGAGGCATGTCATTGTGATTCTGATTTATATTTTCACTTAAGACTAATTATTATGTGTACATTTTCATGTGTTTATTGGTCATTTTATATAGACTTTGGAGAAATGTCTATTTCTCCACGGGATGCTTTACCCATTTTTGAACTGGGTTATTTGTCTCTTTACTTTTGAGTTGTAAGAGTCCCATATATAGTCTAGATATAAGTCCTTTATTAAATATACGAGTTTCAAATATTTCTCCCATTCTGTGGGTTGTCTTCTCAGATTCTTGATGGTATCTCTTAAAGCAAAATAGTTTTTGAATGTGATTAATTTCAACTTATGTAATTTTTCCTGTTGTCATTTTTGCTTTTGATATCATATATAAAAAGGCTTTGTCTAGCCCAATTTCACAGATCTACCCTTATCTTTTATTCTAATATTTTAAAACTAATATTATTATATTTTAATTAAAACTTACTACAATATGTGATAATATTTTAAAACTTATATTTAGATTTCTAATACATCTTGAGTTAATTATATACATACTCTGAGGAAGGTATCTATCATTATACATTTACATGTAGATTTCCAGTTGTCTCAGCACCATTTGTTAAAAAGAGTATGCTTTCAACATTGAATTGTTTTGGAATCCTTTTCAATAATCATTTGACTGTAAAACTGAGGGTTTATTGATAAAATTTCAATTATCTTCCATTGATCTACATATCTATTCTTAGACCAGTAGCACGTTGACTTTTGTTTTCCAGTAAGTTTTGAATTGGGGAATGTGTGTCCTCTAACTTTGTTCTTCTTCAAGATATTTTGGCTATTCTGGGTCCTCAGATACTACATATGAATTTTAGGATCAGTTTGTAAATGTTTGTCCATTTCATATAAATAGAATCATATAATATATGGTTGCAGTAGACTGAATATTGTCCCTCCTGTTTCTTAGTATACAGTTTTCATATTTGTTGAAACCAGGACATTTGAATATTATAGTATGCTAGCTCAGGATCTCAGAATCTTCCTCTCCTCCAATCTTTTTGTCAATTGTTGAAGGTTATAGCAGCCTCTTGGCATAGTAAAATCCCCTAATGACATTTGTAAAAATTACCTCTTTGATATATGCAGACGCCTGAAGATACTCTTCCTCTTGTGCCTAGCTAGTCCTTTGAAAGAGATTTCTTTGTACTGGAGTAGGAAAGGAGATATAAAGAACACCTCTCTTAGTCTTTACAAAGGAGTTTGTGAGTGTGTGTGTATGTTGGGGAGGTTGACTCAGGGGTGGTGTGAGGGTGTTGGAGAGGGGAGCATCCCTTCTTCAGCACCTAAAACTGACTTGTAGTACACTTAGGAATCAATCTGAAGTGAATGTACAGGGTTCTCATGGGTATTTTCAGTGCACACATTTCACTGAGAACATTTGTGTTGCCCTTTTAAATCCTCTGAGTACATCATGCTCCCCAAAGTCCCAATTTTTGAAAGAAACTCCCATGTTAACCTCTCCTTGAGTCTTCAACTATTAATTGCATGATCTAATCACACTTTTAGAGGAGTCCTGGTGGATCAGTGGTTAAAGAGCTCAACTGCTAACAAAAATTTGACATTTTGAAACAAAAAGACACTCTGGGAGAAAGATGTGGCAGTCTGCTTTTTTAAAGATTTACAGCCTTGGAAACCTGAGGTAATTCTACTCTGCCCTACAGGGTCACTATGAGTCAGATAGGACTCAATGGCAATGGATTTTTGGTTTAAATCTCACTGTTTAGCTCCAGGTGGCTTGTTGTATGTGTGCCATAGCCTTCATGTGCTCTGTGTGAGCCCTGAGGCAGCTAAAACAAGAGGAGCATCCTGCCTAACTAGTCTTTCAGATAGCACCCAGACAGATCAGTGGACACACACTCAATACTCTACTAGCAAAGTCTGTTCTCTTCACTTTAGAACCATAGATCAGACTTCCTCTCTGAGAGCATGGTTTGACAGGCCACTGCTTCAAGACAGTCAAGCCACTGAGCTAGGCTGCAGGAGGGACATAAACCAAAACAAAACTCACTGCTGTCAAGTTGGTGCCAACTCATAGAGACCCCTCCTTGGGTTTCTGAGACAGTATCTCTTTGGAAGTAGATTGCCCAGTCACCCTTCTGAGGAGTGCCTAGTGGGTTTGAACTGTCAGCCTTCTGGTTAGCAGTCAAATGCCTTAGGCACTATGCATCCAAAGCTCCTGGGAGGGACATAAACAGCAGAAAAAAAGAAGATTCTCTACTGTTTAAAAGTCGTTCTTTTCCTGATTCAATATCCACTTAGCTGCTGCTTGCCACTCTCCAAATATGTTTCATTTATTAAAAACTTCAGCATACCACTTTCTGGTTGTCTTCCTTGGTGATCCTGTGAGAGAACACAACCATGAGAATGCTTGTTCCGACATCTTCCAGAAAGTCTTCACTACCATATATTTTTTTGTAAAAAAGTCTTGTTTGACATAATGTAGTATCAAATGATTTTATATGTTGAACAATATGTGATACATTTTCAAATGACCATAAATGATATTTTTCTATTTACTCACAAAACTGTGTTGAAAATTTAGAAGAATAGGCAGTCTTGTAAACACTAAGAAATCTAGGACTAGGAAATAGCAGAGTTGTGTTATAGTTCATGTTCTGTCAATTACTAACGATGTGACATTGGAGAATTGACTTCTCACTGATCCTAAATTTTCCTATCTATAAATGGAATTGGATCTGATGATCAGGGAAATTTTTCTTCATCTGATATGTCATTGTTTGATGACTTTTAGATGCTAGTAAATTCTAGTTAATGTTACTCCTATAAAGAAAGAAATTTGCCTATGACAGACACCTGGAGTTTTTCACACTGAATTTTAAATGTCGAAACAAAATTCCAGTGTTTCACATTAATCTTTTCTGTTATAATTATTTTTAAATAGATTCCTGTTGCACATATTGTTACATAAATTTCAAAGGCCATGAAAATATAGATCAAAGTATACAGGAGTCACTGATATGGATCACAAAAGTTAAATCTAGTTTTATATCTTGTGCTCTGTGTCATTATTGAAAATAAACTCTAAATGCTTTAACATTATAAATAGATTTCTTTATGATTACCTACAACCTCATTTCTCTCACCTATAACCTCATTTCTCTGAATTGATTTTATCTCTGCTCATATAATTATGTCCATGCTGAAGCCACACTGAAATGCTTGAAATTCTCTATACTTGTTGCACTCTCAGTTGTGTGTTTTAATACCTGTTTTTTTTTTTTTCCCCTCTTTGTTAGGAGTGGCATTTCCCACTTTCCTAATCTAACCATTCCTTACTGATTTTTCAAAATATCTCCTAATTCACCCAATTCAGACTCAACTTGGCCAATAATTGGATAGGTGCTCTTCCTTTGTGTCCTTTCAGCAAACTGCCTTGTCTCTGTCATAGAGCTCCACAAGAGAATAAACTTATTTCGCAAGTATCTAGTACAAAACCTTATTTGTATTTTTAATATATGTTTGCTGCATAGATGAAATTTTGATTTGAATCCACCTTAACAATTCTGTCTTCCTCAAAGAGTATTAAATAATGTCCAATGATCAATTATCCAATGCAAGGTATATATCTCTTTTCTGACAAATATTGTATTAGTCCGTTACTGTAAAAGTTAAGGAAAGGTTTATCTATTGAAGGAAATTTTATTTGTTGGTTACCAGGGGTGAGAGGGAAGGGGAGGGAACGCTGTTAGTTAGAGATAAATATTTATTTGGGTGAAGAGAAGGGCAATGTACCAAATGTGAGTGACCCTTATGGCAGCATTGAGGATGAGAAAGACATAGAGAGGTACATGGGA
>NW_006921591.1:8994355-8998596 GCF_000298275.1 Orycteropus afer afer
TGTGGTAAACTGTGGTCAATGACATGAGACAAAGTATATGTGAACTGCTGTATGGAAAGTGAATTTGCTCTGTAAATCTTCACCCAAATCACAATAAATAATGAATAAATAAATAAATCTTTCTTTCTCTCTTCTTTCTCATATCTAAGGTCCCAGATTACCTCTACAAATAATAAAAACACATTTTTCACTGTCATAGATGTTGTTCTGGTTACCTAGTGCTGCTCTGACAAGAAATATACCACAAATGGGATGGGCTTAACAAACAGGAGCTTATTCTTACAATTTGGAGGCTTTAAGTCCAAGTTCAAAGTCCAGGCTCTAGGGGCTGGGTGAAATCCCCTCAACTTTGGGATGTAGCTCTGCCTCCTTCTCCCAGCCCACTGGAGCCAGAAGCATTTCTTCACTCAGACAGCTGCTGACTGCTGAGTCCCGATGTTACCAAACCACATGGCAGGCCATTAACTTAAGTCCATTGTAAGTCCCAAGGTCAGCAGAGCATAGGAAGCTGCTGAGCAACAATGCAGCTATATGCAGGGTCCAAGCGTGCCATAGGCTAGAGACCATTCCCAAGGCTTCTCCTTAAACACAGAAAGCAGACCACATCCCAAAGGCAGCTACTTAGCTGCTTGTGGTAGATTCCACAATTGAGTTGATTGCCAGTCTCATCATGGGGAATAACCACCACCAGCTGCCCAGCCACTCAACCAGGCCCAGGCAAGTTGACACACAACATAACCACCACAATTCCACCCCTTGTCAACTTGGCACCTGTACAGATCTTCAATGGGTGGTATCTGTACAGATCTCCTCCACTGGGTGGCTCCAGTTCCCTAGTTCCTCTAAGTGGCAACCTCAACCCCTTGGCCTGGAAGGGCCCATTTTTCTCCCTCTTGGGCATGGCAGCACCACCCCCACACTCTTGGGCAGCAGCTATGGTTCCATCCCACTGGCTCACATGACCGACAGCCCCACACTCCAGAACCAAGTTGGTGAAGGCCTGGCTCTTTGATACCTAGGGAGCTGTGGTCATTTCACCCCCAAAGGCCATGGTCCTACACTTCAGGCTGAGGTAGCTCTGCTTTTGTTTCCTTGGTCTCTCCACTTCTACCGATTAATGCCCAAGGGCAACCCACTCTGCCAGAAATCTTTCTGCCCAAAATACACTTGGCTTTCTTGCTCTGTGGGCTGGCCAACCTGGTACTCCATTTTATGCCAGTCTTTTCTACCAATTAATGCCCAAAGGCAACCCATTCCGCCAGGAAGCCATCTACCCACTGGCACCCGGCTTTCTCCTCTGTGGGCTGGTAAGGCTGTTACTGTCTCATGTTGGTTCTCTCAGCTCTGCTCCTGCCCTCTCTCATGCCGATCTCTTGCCGTCTGTCCTGCTGTTTGCCGGGGTCTCTCTGCCAGGGTCTCGGGTCAAGGACACACTCCACTCCTGTTTCCACATTTTAAGTATCTGTCAGAGCAGCACCCCACTCTCTCGGTACCAAATTCTGTTCTGGTTACCTAGTGACTCTCTGACAAGAAATATACCACAAATGGGATGGCCTTAACAAACAGGAGTTTATTCTTACAATTTGGAGGCTTTAAGTCCAAGTTCAAAGTGTCAGGCTCTAGGGGCTGGGTGAAATCCCCTCAACTGTGGGGTACAGCTCTGCCTTCTGCTCCCAGCCCACTGGAGCTAGAAGCGTTTCTTCACTCAGACAGTTGCTGGCTGCTCAGGCTGAGAGGCCCCAAGGTTGACAAGTAAAAAGGCACAGTCCCATGTTACCAACCCACATGGCAGGCCATTAATTTAAGTTCATTGTAAGTCCCAAGGTCAGCAAAGCATAGCAGGCTGCTGAGCAACAACGCAGCTTCATGCAGGGTCCAAGCGTGCCATAGGCTAGAGACCATTCCCAAGCCTTCTCCTTAAATACAGAAAGCAGACCACATCCCAAAGGCAGCTACTTAGCTGCTTGTGGTAGATCCCATGATGGAGTTGATTGCCAGTCTCATCATGGGGAATAACTACCACCAGCTGCCCAGCCACTCAACCAGGCCCAGGCAAGTTGGCATACACCATAACCACCACAGATGTTTATGCTGAAATAAGACCTAAAATGTCCTTTAACCTATTCACTCAATCTATTTAGACTCTTTGTATTCTACCATAAATACACAATCTCTTTTTACACAAGAAAATATGTTTTTAACAGTTTGATTGAAATGTAATTGAAATATCACAAATAGCTGATATTTAAAATGCACAATTTGATAAACTATGATGTTTGCATATACGTGTGAAACCATGTGTATACACCAAAATCAAGATAATGAATATACCCATAATCTCAAAAAGTAAAAATAAAAAGAAAAATGAAAGGAATATGTTAGTGACAAAAATTAATTCCAGAATAAAATACTAGGCTTTCTATATAGATATTAACCATAAGAATCTGATGATAATTAGCCTAATTACTTACTATTTCTGAATTAGTTTCTTCAATTACAAATCTGCTATGAGTCGGGTCCGACTCGATGGCACATAACAACAACAACAACAACAGTGCCTGAGGCATTTGACTGCTAATTAGAAAGCTGGCGGTTCAAACCCACCAGCCACTCCTCAGAAGGAAGGTTGGGCAATCTACTTCTGTAGTGATACTCCCTTGGAAATCCAGGGAGGGATCATTGAGTCAGATCCAACTTGATGGCAGTGAGTATCTCAAGTTTATAATGAGATATTGTGTGCAAAGTTATCAGCACCATATAAACCACTTAGTACAGCATAAGGCCCATAATAATTACCTCTAAGTTTTCAGAATACTGGAAAGAAAAAAAAAATTAAAAAATAAAAAGGATTAATTAACTGAAAACAAAGATGATACTAGAAGAAATGGCTTCACTAATGAGTCCTATATAATGTCATTCAGATGCTGTGGTGAAGTATTTCCTTTGTATCGAACTAATTTACTTTCCCTTATCTAAAAGGGCACATCTTAATAAAAACATTTTTGTACTTTTTTCAAAAAAAGTAATTATTCTGGTCATTGATGGTACATATGAGACCTACCTTGCCTTAAAGTATAACTTAAACTTCTTTTAACACTGTGTCTAATTTCCTTTCAGATATAATTGCATGTAATATAGGTTTTAAAATCTATTTTCTTCAAAATTAAGTCCCCAAGTAAAATTTTTGTTGTCCCTAATGTAGTGCAATAGAATGCACTATTTTGTACTGAATTATATATGTGATACTTCCCCTCTTTATTTTGATGGTTGTTATCGCTAGAGAGCCATATGCAACCTTGATGTCTATTTACTAGACAGCTGAGTTATTTCCCTGAATTGTCTGTAGCATTTTAGTTTTTAAACAATTCTGTAGACAGTTTCCTATAGATTGCATTAAATGGTACATAAACCTCTGGAGGAGGAAGAAGACGTAAAGGAATGCAATTTGATAAGGGAAAAAACCAAAAGTGATGCTGTTCTTCTTCAACTCTACTAAGCCCTGCCTTTCAATGTACATATAATGGAAGGAATCATGATATGACCTCTAAGAGACTATTTGACTTGTGATGCCATGTGAGAGCAGAGGGGTTGAGAAGCAAGAGAGAATAGTGTATGAAGAAGAAGTGCAAATTCAAGTAGGGCCTTTAGAGGGTGAGTCACATCTGAGGAGTCTTATCAATGTCAATGCTATCTGCAATGATATTGTTGCTGCTAGTCAGCATTGAGTCATTGCAATTTATGGTGACCAAACATAATGGAATGACATGCTGTCTAATCCTGTGTCACTTCCATGACCAGTTATGGATTAGACCACTGTGATCCATAGAATTTTCCCTGGCTAATTTTTGGAAGTAGATCACCATGCTTTTCTTCCTAGTCCACCTAGTTTGGCAACTCCATTGAAACCTATTCACTGTAATAGCAACCTGCAAGCCTCCACTGATAGATAGATGTTGTCTGAACATGAGGTGATTTGGCCAGAATGGAATGAAGGTCTCTCACATGAGAGGTGGGATTTTTTTTACAATTGAACTATCTTTGATGAGTTAAATAGAATACATAGAAGTATGCCAAATTATTAAATAGAAGCATCTCTAGGTCATGAAATTATGGATGATTACATTTTCTTTTTTGAATCTTTTTGTATTTTGCAAATTTACAAAATAAGATTGTAATTCTTGGAAAATTGGGGGAAAAATGATAAGTAATCTTTTTGCTTAAAAAACCTTAAAACCAATTTC
>NW_006921591.1:8999365-9000668 GCF_000298275.1 Orycteropus afer afer
TGTTGTTATGTGCCTTTGAGTTGGCCCTGACTCATAGCGAAACTTCCTTGGGTTTCTGAGGCAGTATCACTACAGAAGTAGATTGCCCATCCTTCCTTCTGAGGAGTGGCTGGTGGGTTTGAACCGCCAGCCTTCTGGTTAGCAGT
Source organism: Orycteropus afer afer (assembly GCF_000298275.1). Classification (NCBI taxonomy): domain Eukaryota; kingdom Metazoa; phylum Chordata; class Mammalia; order Tubulidentata; family Orycteropodidae; genus Orycteropus; species Orycteropus afer. Next base: position 8,999,512 of record NW_006921591.1, read on the forward strand.
CAAGTGCCTTAGGCACTATGCTACCAGAGCTTCTTTGGTCTCTATTATGTTCTTGTTATATGCCATCAAGTCTGTTGCAACTCTTAGCAACCCTTTGTAGGACAGAATTAAATGTTTCCTGGTCCTGTGCCATCCACATGATCGTTGCAGTGTTTGAGCCCCTTGTGGCAGTCACCATGTCAATCTATATCATTGAGGGTCTTAGTCTTCTTTGCTGATCCTCTATTTTACCAAACAGGATGACCTTCTCTAAGAATTGGTTGATGCAATGCCCAGAGCAAATGGGCTGCCTCACATCTGCTACCTATTAAAGTTGTTGTTGTTGCTGCTAGGTGCCATTTAGTCAGCTCAGACTCATAGGAAATCTATGTAGAGCAGAATGAAATATTTCTGCCTGGTGAGAATAGGTTACTATTCAAACTGAGACACTTTGTAAAGGGAGGGTTGTAAATAACTACCCCAAGACATTTGTAACCTGGATCATCACAGGCAAGTGTACTCTAGTCACTCTATTCCTCACAAGTATCACTGCAGTAACGGATAATGAAGCTTGAAAGTAAAAGCTTGGGGTATACTCCCTTGTCAGTCATAGTGAGTTATATTGGGTCAGACAGATCATAACAGCATATTACAATAACTTCAAAATTCTCAACCTTATCAGATACAAAATTGTTTTTTATTACATATTTGATATCCTCCTTAAGATTCACATATTGTAAAAACCATAACCAACCCACACTCATTATTTTAAGAATCAAGGCAATACATTAATTATACTAAAAAGAAAAAGTAATTTATATTCAAGTAAGATGTTCAATAGGTAAATACTCAGAGAAATTATATAGATCAAAGTGAGAGAGACAAATGATTTCACCAACATAGAAGACCTAAGTTCAGGGTTAAGAAATATTAAGAAAATAATAAATTAAATATTATTATCACTTAATTTGACAGTTTAAAATAAATGTCACATAACTATACTTGTACATGTATGATCACATAAATACAACAGCAATAAAAGTAAACTATCCTGAGAGGCGGGGCAAGATGGCAGACTAGGCAGAAAGATTGCACAGACCCTCTTCAACAAAGAAAAGGGAAACCAATTAACACAGACACAGAAGATAATCTTGGACCCCTGAGCCTTGAAGGAAAGG
>NW_006921591.1:9021225-9025540 GCF_000298275.1 Orycteropus afer afer
TACCTGTGCACCAGGTGCATCTCGCTGGGTTTTAAACACCAGAGGCTCAGCCTCAAAACTCATGTCTACATGTCACCACAGTAGGACAAACCGACAGACATGTTTGTCATGCTGTTGGAGACCTCTTGTATCACCCCCACCTGGGTCCCTGTGGCTGACTGTACCTCTGTGGCTTCTTGGCTTTTAATCCCCTTTCTCCTGCTCTTCTGCCCAGCTGTTTTGTGTGTCCACAAGTTGTCCCTGGGGCTGAATGCTCCTCTGTCTGGGTTCCTGGCTTTTATCCCCTTTCTCCTGCTCTTCCGGCCTGCTACTCCTCTCCTCACCTAATCCCTTTGGCTGATTGCTCTTCTCTCTGGCTTCCTGGCTTTTAGTCCCCTTTCTCCTGCTCTTCCTGCCTGCTACTTTGGGCATCCCTGAGTTGTGTCTCCTCACCTGTAACCCTGGGGCTGTTTATCTGGAAATCTCCTAATTTCACCATCATTTTGAGTGACAATTTTGCTGGGTATATAATTCTTGTTGAAATTTTTTCTCTTTCAGGGTTTTATATTTACCATCCCATTTCCTTCTTGCTTGCATGGTTTCTGCTGAGAAATCAGAGCGTATTCTTACTGGCTGTCCTTTGAAGTTAACTTTTTGTTTTTCCCGTGCTGCTTTCAGGATTCTGTCTGTCTTTGGTTTTGAAGACTTTGTTGATGATGTGTGTTGGTGATTTTCTTTTGAGGTCTATCCTGTTTGGGGTTCTTTGGACTTCCTGAATGGATATATTCTCATGTTTTATCATTTCAGGGAAGTTCTCCTCAAGAAAGTCTTGGACAATTTTCTCAGTGGTTTTGTTTTTCTCTTCCTGGTCTGGAATTCCAATGACATGTAAGTTACTCCTTTTGATGGTATCCCACATGAAACTTAGGCTTTCTTAATTTTATTTATTTATTTATTTATTTATTTTTTCTGATTGATCCTTTTCCAAAAGTATTTGTCTTTAATCTCATTAATTCTTTCTTCCTTCTCATTGATTCTTCTCCTTTGCCCTTCCAATGTGTTATCTATTTCTGACAATTTAGTATTAATCCTCTGGATTTCTATCTGTAGATTTAGAATCTTTTCTAATTTTTCATTTATTTTTTCATTTTTTTCTTGCATTTTCTTCCAAAATTCTTCTAAGGTTTTTTCTGTGTTTTCTTGGTCTGTCTTTCAATCCTTTGAAGATACCTAAAGATATTTCTTTTGAATTCTGGTCAGAGTTCCAATGTTGTTTCTTCTTCAGGAATGTGTTCTGGGTCTCTATCCTGCTCCCTTGTTTGTACCACTTTATCCTGCTTCTTTGTGTGGACCGTAATGGTCTGTTGTTTCCGAAGCATCATAGTATTATTGTATTTTGACCTCTGTTAACTCTTTGTGAAGAGCAGCCAAGGGTGATTCAGGCTCTTCTTGGTGTTTATTTTATCACTGGCCCATTGGTGGAGAAGGAGGTAGTTGCTCTCGCTCAGTAAGTGAAGTTGCAGGAGGTGTGGGTGTCATTGTGTCTTTTGAGGACTTTTTTTTGTCTCCCACTCAGTTAGAAACAAATTACAACTGAATAACCATAAAAAAAACTAAAAGCCCATGGATGAGAAACAAACCATGTAATCACACAGGAACAGTAACCAAAAAGAAGAAAAAAGGGGAAAAAAAAGAAGAAAAAACAAGAAAACCTGCAATACCTGGGGATAGGGCAATAAGAAAAAAAAAGGAGAAAAGGAGAATAATAAATGAAGGAAAAAAATGGGAAAAGTGCAAAAAGAAAAAGAAGGAATGGGGTTAATCATGAGAAAAAAAGGGGAAAAAAAAAAAATCAACCAGGCAGAGGGAAAAGAAAAAATGCTGAAAACTTGACCCAGTTGGGGAAAATTAAGAATAATAATAAAAAGGAAAAAAATATTAATAATATTAGTTGTTTTAAAACAGACAAATACAAGCAAACTAATCACCAGAAAAAAGAAAGCAAAAAAATAAAAAAAATAAAAATAAAAAAATAGAATTAAAAAAATCGGTGAAGGACAGAGCAGGGCACCTAGGCTCTGTCTGAGTACACAGACTGTGATGGAGTTCCTGTGGGCCCAGAAGGTAGGTGGGAGTGGGGGATGGCTGCACCCCTCAGTTCACCAAGCGTGTGTGGGGTACATGAGTAACAAGAGGAGTGGCATACAGGTCCCGAGTGTCCCTACAGTTGCTGGAAAGCAGAACATGTTCTTAAGCCCCAGGAATCCACAAGAGCGCTGTCTCTTTAAATATCCAAAATATTCAAGCCGCTTTTTAAACCTTCAAAATGGTGGCACCCTCTGAACCAGCAAAAGTCGACAGTTCGGCCCACCTTTCTCTTCACCTTCTCCGTTTGTTCCCTAGCCACCGTGCACGGTCTTCTGTGCAGTCCCTGGCTAGCAGGGTGATTTTTAGGTTAATTCTTAGGTCCTACCATCACTCAGGAATTTCCAAGCTGTCTGTGCCGTCAGGATCACTCAGGATCACTGCCAGACTGTAGCTCTGTATGTCTCCTTTTTTGGTATTTTCACACAAACTCTTCTGCTAGTTGGGGTTTAGTCCACTTCTATATCCTTCCTTTCAAGGCTCAGTGGTCCAAGATTATCTTCTGTGTCTGTGTTAATTGGTTTTCCTTTTCCTTGTTGTAGAGGTTCTGTGCAGTCTTTCTGCCTAGTCCACCATCTTGCTGGAACTCCCTCTTATGGTTTCTTGAAGTAGTTTTTATAGTTTTCTTTGTACAGGTCTTTTGTGTCCCTGGTAAGCTTTATTCCCAACTATTTTATTTTTTTTTTGTAGTTATTGTAAATGGTATTGATTTCCTTATTTCTTTTTCAGCAATCTCTTTGCTGGTTTAGAGAAATCCAACTGATTTTTGGATGTTGATTTTATATCCTGCCACAATGCTAAATCTCTCGATTAGTTCCAGTAGATTTTTGACTGATTCTCTTGGCTTTGGTAGGTATAGGATCATATCATCTGCAAATAGGCATAGTTTGACTTCTTCTTTACCAATTTGTATACTTTTGATTTCCCTTTCTTGCCTTGTGGCCCTGGCTAGGACTTCCAGTACAATGTTGAATAGAAGTGGTGATGATAGTGGGCATCCTTGTCTGGCTCCTGTTCTCAAGAGGAATGGTTCCAGTCTCTGTCCATTGAGAATAATGTTGGCTGTTGGTTTTGCATAGATGCCTTTTATTATGCGACAGAATGTCCTTTTCATTCCTATTTGGCTGAGAGTTTTGATCAGGAATATGTGTTGGATTTTATCAACTCCCTTTTCTGCATCAATTGATATGATCATGTGGTTCTTCTGCTTTGTTATATTTATGTAATGGATGATGTTGATTGTTTTTCTAATGTTGAACCATCCCTGCATAACTGATATGAAGCCTACTTGGTCATAGTGAATGATTTTCTTAATAAGTTGTTGCAGTCTATTTGGTAGGATTTTGTTGAAGATTTTTGCATCTATATTCATGAGGGATATTGGTCTGCAGTTTTCCTTTTGAGTGATGTCTTTGCCTGGTTTTGGTATCAAGGTAATGCTTGCTTCATAAAATGAATTAGGGAGGATTCCATCCTTTTCTATGGTTTGGAATAGTTTGAATTGGATTGTATCAAGTCTTCTCTGAATGATTTGTAGAATTCTCCAGTGAAATCGTCTGGGCCAGGACTTTTTTTAGTTAGTAAATTTTTGATGACCAGTTCAATTTCTTCTTTTTCGATAGGCCTGTTCAACTTTTCTACATCAGTCTTAGTTATTTTAGTTAAGTGTTGTGTTTCTAGAAATCTGTCCATTTCTTTCAGATTTTCAAATTTGTTGGAGTACATTTCTTCATAATATCCTGATATTATCCTTTTTATTTCAGTTGGTTCAGTTGTTATGTCACCCGTTTTGTTTCTTATTCGTGTTATTTGTATTCTCTCCCTCTTTTCCTTTGTTAAATATGCCAGTTGCTTGTCAAATTTATTGATCTTTTCAAAAAACCAACTTCTGGTCTTGTTGATGTTTTTCTATAGCCCTTCTAGTTTCTGTTTCATTGATTTCTGCTGGAATCTTGATTATTTCCTTTCTTCTGGTGACTCTAGGCTTTTCTTGCTGTTCTTTCTCTAAGTGTTGGAGATGTTCCTTTAAAGTGTTGATTTTGGCTCTTTCTTCTTTTTTGATGTGTGCATTGATTGCTATAAATTGGACTCTGATCAGTTTTTGCTGTGTCCCAAAGATTTTGGTATATTGTGTTTTCATTCTCATTTGATTCAACAAATTTTTGAAATTCAATTTTGATTTCTTCTCTTA
>NW_006921591.1:9025952-9042115 GCF_000298275.1 Orycteropus afer afer
GGCTCTTTCATTGGGTCCATAGATATTTATTATGGTTATATCTTCATGTTCAATTGATCCTTTAATCATTATATAATGTCCTTCCTTGTCTCGTATGGTGTTTTTTGTCTTAAAGCCAATTTGTTCAGAAATTAATATTGCCACTTCTACTCTCTTATAGTTGTCATTTGCTTGATGTATCTTTTTGTAACCTTTGATTTTTAGTTTATTTTTTTCTTTATCTCTTAGGTGTGTCTCTAGTAGGCAGCATATTCATGGGTTTTGTTTTCTTATCCAATCTGCAACTCTCTGTCTCTTGAGTGATGCATTTAATACATTAACATTCAGTGTAATTATTGACAGGTATGGATCTGTTGCTGTCATTTTGTTATGTGTTTTTTCATGGTTTCCCTGGTTACTTTTTTCCATATTATTTTCTGTGCTGAGCTGATTATATTTATGAAACATGCTATCATTTCCTTTTTTTTCTTTTTTTTTGAGAATTTATTGAATATTTGTGATTGTCCTCTTTTTTATTGTGATATGAAGATTTATCATTTTTCTTTGAGGTTACCCTATGATTTATAATTTTTCCCTGAGTTTAGAACAGTCTATTCTATCTTGCAACTTTCTTAACTTCCTCACCATTTAGAAGTTCTGTAACTACACAGTCTTTTCCTTTTTTTTTTTGTTTGTAGTTGTCCTCACTTGTCAATTGATATCTCTGTTTCCCTGTTTACAATCTTGTAAGCTCATTTTACTTTGTACATGTCCATAACTGTGGTTTCTGGGTTATTCCATCTTGTGTATTAATAGTCAGTTGTTATTTGCTATTTTTGGTTCTCTGTTCAAAGGACTTCCTTTAGCATCTCTTGTAAGGTTGGTCTGGTTTAACAAATTCCCTTAGTTTCTGCTTATCTGAAAATCGCCTAATTTCACCATCATATTTGAGGGACAATTTTGCTGGGTATATAATTCTTTGTTGAAAAATTTTCTCTTTCTTTCATTTCCTTCTTGCTTGCATTGTTTCTTCTGAGAAATAAGAGCTTATCCTTACTGGCTGTCCTTTGTAAGTTTTTGTTTTTCCCATGCTGCTTTCAGGATTCTGTTTTTGTGTTTGGTTTTGATGAGTTTGATGATGATATATTGGTCAGTTTCTTTTTGGGTCTATCCTGCTTGGTCTTTGTTCATCTTCCTGAATGAATATATTCTCATCTTTGATCATATCACGGAAGTTCTCCTTTAACAAATCTTGGTCAATTTCTTCAGTGGTTTTATTTTTCTCTTCCTGTTCTGGAATTCCAACGGGAGATAGATTATTCCTTTTGATGGTATCCCACATGAATCTTAGGCTTTCTTCAGTTTTTTTTTTTTTTTTTTTTTTTTTTTTTTTTTTTTCTGATTGATTCCTTTCCAAAGAGGTATTCAGGTATTTGTCTTCTTCAATCTCATTAATTCTGTCTTCCATTGCATCAATTCTGCTGTTTTGCCCTTCTAACGTGTTATCTATTTCTGAGAATTTAGTATTAATCTTATGGATTTGTATCTGTAGATTTAGAATCATTTCTAATTTTTCATTTATTTTGTCATTTTGTTCTTGTATTTTCTTCCAAAATTCTTGTAGGTTTTTTCTGTGTTTTCTTTTGTCTGTTTCTCAATCCTTTGAAAAGACACATAAATATAATTCCTTTGAATTCCTTATCAGATATTTCCAATGCTGCTTCTTCCTCAGGGATGTGTTCAGGGGCTGTATCCTGCTCCCTTGTTTCTACCCCTTTATCTTGCTTCTTTGTGTGGACTGTGATGGTCTGTTGTCTCTGAGATGTTGTGGCATTGTTGTATTTAGATCTCTGTTAACTGCTTGTGAAGAGCAACCAAGAGTGATTCAGGCTTTTCTTTGTGGATTTTTATTCTTGGCCTGTTGGTCGAGAAGGAGGTGGTGGCTCTTGCTCAGTAAGTGAAGTTGCAGGAGGTGTGGGTGTAGTTGTGTCTTATTGGGACTATTGCTGTCTCCCACTCAATTAGACAAAAATTGCAACGATAAAAACACTAAAGGCACCTGGACTGAAAATACATCTTGTAATCCCACAGGAACAGTAACCAAAAAAAGAAAAGAAGGAAAAGAAGAAGAAAAAAAAGAAAAATAAAAAAAGAAAAGCTACAATATCTGGAGATACTAAGATAAAAAGGTAGAAAAGGAGACTATTGAAGAAAAAAGTTGGAAAACTCTAAAAAGAAAAACAAGGACAGGGATTAACCACAAGGAGAAAAGAAAGAAAAAATGCTAACAGTAACAGGGAAATGAAAAAAGCCTGAAAACTAGGACCTGGAAGAGGAAGAATAATAGTAAAAAGGACAAAAGTATTATTAATAATAATAGTTTTAAAACAGACAAAAGCAAGCAAACTAATAACCAGAAAAAAAGAAAGAAAAAATAAAAGAAAAAGAAAAAGAAAAAAAATCGAGGGAGGGTGGGGCAGGGCACCCAGGCTCCCTCAGAGTACACAGACTGGGATGGGATTTCTGTGGGCCAAGAAGGTGGGTGGGAGTGGGGGATGGCCGCACTTCCATTCACCAAGCAGGTTGGAGTATAAGAGTTACAAGGGGTATGTTGCATCTTTTCAGTCATCCAGTTCTGGAGTGTCCTTGGGGTTACTGGCAAGCGGAATCGCTTCTTAAGCTCCTGGAATCTGGTAGAGCACTGTCTCTTTAAATATCCAAAGTGGTCAAGCCGCTTCTAAACATTACAAATGGCTGTGCCCTCCGGATAGGTAAAAGTCCACAGTTCAGCCCACCCTCCTCTTTGATGTTTCTGATGTATTTCACTCCTAAGACTACCATACATAGGTAGTCAATGACATAATTCCACACTTACAATAAGACTCTGGGTTTGGTTTTCAAAATATCAGCTCTGTTGCTAGAAGAGATGGCAGTAATCTCTGCAATTCCTTCAGGAATGTGGTATTGCTTTTAGTTTACTAATTTTCTTTATTATTTTTCTAGGTAGAGGCAGTTTTAATAGCTTCCACTTGGATTTTCCTACCACAGTAGCCCTTACTCCACATGTCAGGGACCCAATGTTGAAATTCTGTCAATTGCTCAGTATATCTATTCCAATTATGCATTCTGGAACTGGGAAAATCACTACAGGATGGGTTCGAGGACACACTCGGCACACTGTGAGATGCACCTGAACTAAGACTCCATCAATAATTTGACTCCCATATGCCCCACTCTGACTGGCAAGTCACAGTGACACTTTTGGTCTCCTGGAATTAGTGTCAATTCAGAGCCATTATCTAGTAATCCCCCAAAAGTCTGATCATTTCCTTTTCCCCAATGCACAATCACTCTTGTAAAAGACATCAGATCCCTTGGGAGAAGGCAGGGAGAAAAGATTGACATTATAAATTTTGCCAATGTAGTGGGATCCTTCCTCCAGGGCATCTGGCTTCCCCTTCATTCAAGGGGTTGTGGTGTATAAACTGACTCAAGTCTGGGAATTGATTGAAGGAGCATGACTCTGTATTCTGGTGATTCAATCTAGACTGCTGTTCATGTGACCTAGAATTCTTCTTTTTATACAGATCAAGTAATTATATTTAGTAGGTTTCTCATGTATTTCACTCCTAAGAATACCATACATAGGTAGTCAATGCCATAATTCCACATGAGTCAGAGTATTCTAATTACTGTTTTGACTCTGCTGTCCATTATGGTAACCACATTCACCTTGTCTTTGTTGATTAACTACTGCCACTTGGCCCCTACCACCAGAGGGTCCAATCAACCCCATTGTAGCTAAGTGTCTTAATTCAATTAAGGCAGTTCCCACTTTCAAATTCAGCTTACATAAAATAGAAATCACAACAGTCTTCAAGGATACAGAGGTTCCCTTCACAAATTTGTTCCTCACTGTAGTGACAAAACTCTGGTGGCATAATACCTAAGGCACTTGGCTGCTAACCAAAAGGCTAGTGGTTCAAACCCACCAGCCACTCCTCATAAGGAAGATTGGGCAATCTACTTCCATAGTGATACTCGGAAACCCAAGGAGAGGTCACTATGAGTTGGGATCGACTTGATGGCAGTGAGTTTTGTTGATAGTGGTAAAAGTTGTGTCCTCTGGGCTCTCCATTTCTGAGTGTAGGGGTCTAATCTGATAAATCAGTTCTAACATGCCAATTTGCTATTCATCTGGATACTTTCTTCTTCTACATTATACCAAGGCAGATCTAGTACTTCAGCTTGACTTAAGGTAGGCCATCACATAATCCATGCTTCAGTAAACCAATCAAATAAACAATTAGATCCTTTCTTAACCTCTCAAGCTGAAATACTGAATGAAGAGCCCCTTCTTAGTGGGCCTAAATCAATAAACTCAGATCAATCCAATGTAATATCCCTTGTACCATTATCCCACACTCTTAATAGACATTCCCACACACAATCTCCAGGTTTCTGCCTGTACATGTTAGCAAAATCAAGTAAGTTGTTTTGGTTGTAGCGTACCACTTCCTCATCTTCTTGCCTGCCTGTCTATATGTCCCTATCCGAGGTTCCAGGATCCCATTTTTTTCCCAATCATTGCCTTACTTTCACTTCAGACACTATTCTTGGTTGGGAATTCAATTAGCATTGTAATTCAGCCACCCTTACAATAAGACTCTGGGTTTAGTTTTTAAAATATCAGCTCTGTTGCTAGAAGAAACAAGGCTTTCCTTCAAGGTGCAGCTGGAAACAGTGAGTCATTTACACAGCACTTGAGCTGTGACTCAGCAGCCCTGAATTCATCTCTTTATTTCACTACTTTCTCTGGTATAAGTAGGACCAACCAACCAGCTTCCTTAAACTCTTCATGCTGATCAAATTGCAGAAAAGTATCAAACATATGATGACCCAGAGCCTCCCTTGTCAAAAATACTTGATTGTTAGTGGTGCTATTTTGCATACTAATGTTGCCATGCCATTCCCAGTACCAAATGTGTTAGTTTGGGTTCTCTACAGAAGCAAGACCAGTACAGCTTAGAGAAAGAGAGAGAGAAAGAGAAATTTATCTTAGGAGAATGGCTCACACAGTTATAAAAGCTGACAAGTCTCAATTTCCTGGATAAAATGTCAAATGGGAGCCTTTTCCTGACTCACACAGCTGTAGGGGCTGACGAGCTTAAGGTTGACAGACAGTATACTGGCTGCTGACTTCAGTGGATGACGAATCCAAGATCACCAGGCAGAATGGTGGATTGCTTGCTCATGGACAGTTGTAGGCAGCATAACAGGATCCGGATCCACATTTCCTAGTGACCCTATGTACAACAGAACAAAACACTTCCTGGCCATGCACCATCCTCACAATCACTGCTACATTTGAGCCCTTTGTTGCAGCTACTGTGTCAGTCTCATTGAGGGTCTTCCTCTTTTTTGCTGACCCTCTATTTTACCGAGATTGATGTCCTTTCTCCAGAGATGGGTCCCCCCGATAACATGTCTAAAGTATATGAGACAAAGTCTCTTACTTCATTTCTAAGGAGCATTCTGGTTTTACTTTTTCCAAGTAAAATTTGTTCATTCTTCTGGTAGTTCATGTTATATACAATATTCTTCTCCAATACTATAATTCAAAGGCATAGATACTTTTTCAGTCTTTTTTTATTTATTATCCAGCTTTCACATGCATATGAAGTGATTGAAAATACCATGGCTCGGGTCAGGCACACCTTAGTCCTCAAGGTGATATATTTGCTTTTTAACAATATAAAGAGGTCCTTTTGCAGCCTCTTTGCCCAGTGAACTACAGTGATGGATTCCATGACTGCTTTTTCCATGGGCATTGACTGTGGATCAAGTAAGATGAAATCTTTGACAATAACAATCTTTTCTCCACTTACCAAGGTGATGCTTACTGGTCCAATTGTGAGGATTTTAATTTTCTTTGTATATTTAGTTGTAGTCTCTACTAAAGGCTGTGCTCTTAGGTCATTATTGGTAAGTGCCTTCAGTCCTCTTCACTTTCATCAAGCAAAGTTGTTTCATCTACATATTTCCAGTTTTTAATAAGTCTTCTCCAATGCTGATATTGGCTTCTTCTTCATGTTGTCCAGCTTCTCCCATTAATTGCTCAGCACACTGATAGAGTAAGTATGGTGAAATGGTCCAACCCTTATACAGATATTTCTTGATTTTAATCACACAGTATCCCCTTGTCCTGTTTGAATGACTGCCTCTTGGTCTATTTATAGGTTCTTCATGAGCATAAGTAAGTGTTCTAGAATTCCCATTCATTGCAATATTATACATAATTTCTTATAGTTTTTAATGTAGTACTATCACTTTGTTTTTGCTATATTAAAGTTATGCTTTAATAATTGTGCTATAAGTATTTGTTTTGGTTACCTAGTGCCAGTCTGACAGGAATATACCACAAATAGGAGGCTCAAAGAAACAGGAGTATATTCTCTTACAGTTTAGAGGCCATAAATCCGAGGTCAAAGTGCCAGGCTCTAGAGGATGGGGGAAAGCCCCTCAACCTTGGGCTTCAACTCTGCCTCCTGCTCCTGGCCCACTGAAGGTGGAGGCTTTTCTTCACTCAGCTGCTGGCTGCCAAGGCTGACAAGCCCAAGGTTGACAAGTAAAAAGGCACAGTCTCGAAGTTACCAAACCACACAGCAGACCATTGATTCAAGTCCATTGAAAGTTCCACAGTGGACAGAGCATGACAGCCTGCTGAACAATGACACAGCTACATGCAGGGTCCAAGCATGCCATAAGCTACAGACCATTCCCCAAGGCTTCTGCTTATATACAGGAAGGAGACCACATTCCCTAATGCAGCTACTCAGCTGCTTACAGTAGATTCCACCATGGAGTTGATTACCAGTCTCATCATAGGGAATACTACTTCCAGCTGCCCAGTCACTCAACCAGGCCCATCCAAGTTGACACGCAAACTTAACTACCACAGTATTATGTCATAGCACCAGTTAGAAGTGAAGGTTTCAAAATATGGGTGTACTTTGTAAAACTTGGTGTTAAATATTGACAAACTGCCCATCAAAATTGCTGCACCAATTTACACTCTCAATTTCCAGTTTTAAAAGGTCACTTAGCATGCAAATATGTGTAAAATATACCAAGCCAATCTAGCTAATTTACGTTTAGTTTACATATCATTTAAAAGATATGAACATATGAAATGCAAAACTATCTAATTCCAATCTAAGTTTTAATTCATTCTAGTAATTTATTTTAATCCACCAAAAGAGAAATAGACATCTTCTCTTCAACAAATAAAAAATGATTAAAATCTTATTTTTGTGAAAGCATAAATTTCTGCTACATGCACATTCTTTGGTTTTGCAAACTTTCATTACCTTCCCTTGAACAGTGCCATTTTATAATGACCTCAGAAGATAATCCCCATTTGTAATCATCTCTAATTTCAGACCTTATAACCTGGTCCTTGTGGGATGTATCCATAATGACACATGATTGCTCTCTCCTGGGATTCATTAATAGTATAATATGATCTCTTTGGTTCAAATTTTCAGGTGGACTCTTGAATCTCTCAGTGAAATAACTCTCACTTTGGTAATTACAAAATCTCATTTTATCAGTTAACATTAGTGAAGTGCAAAAAGCCTGTCACTTTGGGAAAGTAGATATGCTTGAATCACAAGAGCAATTTTAAGTGCCTAATTCCATAAAGATACTATGACGAAATACCCTTCAGGAAACTTATTTGGAAAACATAGCTTTCTTTTTCTGCACACGTATTTATAAAGCATTGATGGTTTACAGAGCTTTTTTGTACACATTTTCTTACTTAATCTCATCTTTATAACTCCAAGAGACATTAATTTCTCTGTAGTTAGATTATGGAAGAATTTATTGCATGTGTTCTCTTAGAGAGAAGAAAAAGATTTATAGAAATGGTGCAATGGGACTATTAAAGGAAACTTAAAGACTCTGTGGACTGCTACTTGCCTAAAATAACAAAACACCATCTGTTAGATGGAATTTGTGTGGAGAGACAATAATAAATTTTCATTCACTACATTCACCAGAAGAACTGATAAATTTTCTGGAGGTCATGGATATATTTTGGAATAGTTTCAACTTAAATTTTATTTGTGAGTGTAGCTGTCAGGAGGCATGTTTCAAGTAGTTAATGGTGTGTCATCATGAGCCCAGCTGTTCACAGTACAGCATAGTCAGACAATAAGGAATGTGTGAGACAGGAAGTCTGTGTCAGAAGACAAAGGTCATAAAGACTAGGGAATTGAGCCAATTTTTCCTCAGGTCCAAAATTTAGTAATATTTAAGAGAAAGACATGCTGTGTTGCTGTTATTTGCCGTCAAGTCGGACCCAACTCATAGTTGGACCCAACTCTCCTTGAGTTTCCGAGGCTGTATCAATATGGAATTAGATTGCCCAAACTTCCTTCCAAGGAGTGGCTGGTGGGTTTGAACCACCAGCCTTCTGGCTAGCGGTCAAGTGCCTTAGGCAGTACACTACCAGAGCTCCAAGGGAAAGACATAGAAGAAAGAAATTAGGAGTGATGTCTAGAAAAGATTAAATATGTCTTATTCTTTGAGTTCTATTCTGAACATGTGGTAACTAACAATATTGGCAAGCATAAATTGTTGATTATCTGTCTTCAGGGAGTTCAGTTCAACAAGAAAGATAGTGAACACATGTTATGAGCAAAGCAATAGATTAGATAATGGTAATCCTAATAAAGGTATGATATGCTGTCTAAACCTAAGGTACTTTCACAGGGTGTGGAAGCCAGGCAAGCAAAACAAGTAATTTCCAAAGAACTCCTAATGTGCATCCACAGAATTATAAACACTAAAATGTGGAATCAGAAATTTTGGAGAACATTTTCTACAAGAGAAAAAAATCTGAAGTGAATCTGAAGGAGGAAAATAGTTTAATTGTGACTGAAGGTAGACAGGCATTCTTTGCAAAAGCAATGCCACGAGCAAAGGTCTGCTTCCTCTACCTTCTTTACATCAACAGTGTCATCATCATATAAATAATAATAATTCTTATGTATTTTGCACTCATTTTGTGCTGGGCACCTTGCTACGTACTTTATCTATACAAATTTATTTAGTTCTGGAAGCAACCCTTTGAAGTAGAGACATTGTTACCATAGTGAGCCCCAACTCATGGCAATTCTATGTAAAATAGAACATGTTGCCCAACCCTGTTGTTTTCCTGATCAATGGTATGTTCAAGTCTACTGTTGTGATAGTTTTACTTTGAGTGCTTTCCAACCAGGGGTGCTCATCTTCCAGCACTATGTTGACAACATTCTGTTGGGATCTGTCTTTAGTTCTTCTCTAGTGCTTCTATATCAGGAATACCACAAGTGAATGACTTTAACAAACAGGAATTTATTCTCTTCCAGTTTAGGAGGCTAGAATTTCCAGTTCAGAGTGCCAACTCTAGGGGCTGGTTGAAAGCTCCTCAACCTTGGGCTTTAGCTCTGCCTCTTGTTCCAGGCCCACTGGGGCTGGAGATGTTTCCTAACTCAAACAGCTGCTGCTGAGTCTGATGAATCCAAGGTCAGCAGATAAAATGGCACTCGAAAACATGGCCCAGCCAATTTGACACAAAACCTCAGCTACCACATTCCACCTCTTGTCAACTTGGCACATATATAGATCTCCTTTATTTAGTGAGCCAATTTTCCTAGTCCATCTGAGTGGTGATCTCTTCCCATAGGCCTGGCAGGTCCCATTTTTCTGCCACTTGGGGATAGGAGCCTTGCCTCCTCACATTTTAGCAATAGATATGCACTGATCCCACTGACACACTTATACGTCAACCCCACAGTCTGGAGTGGAGTTGGTGAAAATCTGATTCTTTGAAACCTAGAAGACTGTGGCCATTCCACTCTGAAACTACGGAGATCATGGGCTTACATTTTAAGAACTGAGGCAACCCTGCTTCCTGTTTCCTTGTTCTCTCAATGAAGCTAACCCAGCTTCTGCTCTGTTCCAGCAAGTATTGCAAAGCTTTTCAGCTCTACCATTTAGTGCCTGAAGTCAACCCACTTCACCAGGAAGCCTTCTCTCTCAAAATATTCAGTTTTCTTACTTTGTGGGATGGCAAGCCCATCACTCTCTCTTTTGCAAATCTCTCTGTCATCCTGTCTGTTGTGGTCACAGCACAGGAATCTCGGGACCAAGGACATGCCATACCCATGCTTCCACATTTTATGTATCTGTTAGAGCAGCAACCCACTCTCTTGGTACCAAATTCTATCTTGATTCTCTATGCTGCTATAAAAGAAAGAACACAAGTGGATGGTTTTAACAAAGATGAATTTTTTGTTGTTTTATTCTCTTGCAATTTTTTGTTGTTAAGTGCTGTTGAGTTGACTCCAATTCATAGTGACCCTATATGCAACAGAATGAAACACTGTCTAGTCCTGTGCTATATACTCACAATCCTTACTATGCTTGAGCTCATTATTGCAGCCACTGTGTCAATTCATCTCATTGAGGGTCTTCCCCTTCTTTACTACCTTTTACTTTACCAAACATGATATTGGTCTCCAGGGAATGGTCCCTTCTGACAACATGGCCAAAATAGGTGAGATAAAGTATGGCCATTCTTGCTTCCAAGAAGCATTTCAGGTTGCACTTCTTCCAGGACAGATTTGTTTGTTCTTCTGGCAGTCCATAGTATTTTCAGTATTCTTTGCCAACAACATAATTCAAAAGCATCAATTCTTCAATTTTTCTTATTCATTATCCAACTTTCACATACATAAGAGACTGTTGAAAATGTCATGGCTTGGGTCATGTGCACATTAGTCTTCAGAGTGGCATCTTTCCTCTTCAACATTTTAAAGGGGTTTTTTGCTAGAGACTTTCCCAGGGCAATATGATGTCTGATTTCCTGACTGCTGTTTGCATGGGTGTTGATAGTCAATCTAAATAAAATGAAATTCCTGACAACATCAAGGAGCTCTGGTAGCATAGTGTCTAAGGCACTTGACTGCTAACCAGGAGGCTGGCAGTTCAAACCCATCAGCCATTCCTTGGAAGGAAAATTGGGCAATGTACTTCCATAGTAATACTTTCTTGGAAACTCAAGGAGAGGTCGATCAGGTCAACTCCACAGCACATAACAACAACAATGGCAACAACAATATTTTCTCTATTTATCACGATGTTGCTTATTGTTGTATTTTTCTGTTTTCTTTACACTGAGGTGTAGTCCATACTGAAGACTGTAGTCTTTTATCTTCATCTGTAAGTGATTTAAGTTATCATCACTTTCCTCAAGTAAATTTGTGTCATCTGCACATTGCATGTGATTAATGGTTCTTCCTCCAATTTTGATGCAGCTTTCTTCTTTGTATAGTCTTGCAGTTTGGAGGCTACTTAGTCCAAGTTCAGAGTGCTGGCTCTAGAGGCTGGATGAAGGCCTCTCGATCTTGGGTTTCAGCTCTGCTTCTTGTTCTAGGCCCACTGGAGCTGGAGGTATATTTTAACTCATGCAGCTGCTGGCTGCTGAGGCTGATGAACCCAAGGTCAGCATGTAAAATGGCACAATCTCAAGATCAGCAAGCCATCATAGTAGACCACATGTTCAAGTTCAGGAACAATCCCAATATTGGCAGACAACATGCAGGTCACTGGTTCAAGTTCAGGAACTGGAGATGAAGACTACACCAGGTGCAGGATGAAAATGTGCCAAAAACCTGGAAAATTTTCTCAAAGCTTCTCCATATATACTGGAAGTAGACCACACCTCAAAGGCAATTAATTAGCTGCTGACAGCAGATTGCAACATAGAGTTGATTAT
Source organism: Orycteropus afer afer (assembly GCF_000298275.1). Lineage (NCBI taxonomy): Eukaryota > Metazoa > Chordata > Mammalia > Tubulidentata > Orycteropodidae > Orycteropus > Orycteropus afer. Next base: position 9,037,759 of record NW_006921591.1, read on the forward strand.
ATCACCTCCAACCTCATCATGGGGAATAACTATTTCTAGTTGCCAAGCCACTCAAAACCACAGCCGAGCCAAGTTGACACACAACGTTAAATACCACAGAACCCATAAGTATTCATTGGCTAATTTTTGTAATAGATTGCCAGGGCTTTTTTCCTAGCTTTTCTTACTATGTAAGGGCTCCTGAAAACTGTCCACCTTGGTTGACACTGCTGGTGTTTGAAATATTGATGGCATGCATACCTTCCAGCTTCATAGTAACATACAAGTCATCACAGTATGAAATCTGAAAGACAGGTAAGGACAATAGTCCTCTCACATAAAGAAAGAAACTGACCTTAAAGACATGAAGAAATATGCCCAAGAAACAAGCATGAGGTGGTGTGTTTGGGTGGATTTAAATCTATATAGTCTAATTTCAAATAATGAGTTCAAAATAACTACACTATCTTCAAAATAACTACATTATACTACTGCTGTGTGTATCCTTGTTTTAGTGTAGAGATGAGGGCAGGGATAACAATTAGCTATAAGGTACAAAATAGGATTGAAGATATAAGTATATTATAGGCCATACTGGGCTAAAGATTTCTCACTTCATGGGAATTGGGGAGGAGGCATATTATATTTTAAGCAAAAGGTAATACTGGTGGTTTCTCCTACAACAGCCATTGCTTAACTCTCGTTTTATTATAATGTTTATTCTGCAGGCTAAAAACAACAATGAACTTTAATTTCACTAAATGTGTGTGTATGTGTGTGTTTTGTAAGATCAAATATCATTTTAAATTAAAAATACGTTTAACAATCATGAGGGTTAATGTTATGTGTCAAGTAAACTTGGCTAGGCTAGGATTCTCAGTGGGTTGGAAGACAATATGCAATCCCATTCCATTTTGTGATATGATGTGAGCAGCCAATTAGTTGGAAAAGGAGTTTCCTTGGGGATATGGCCTGCCTCCTGTGTATAAATGGATGTTCTGGGAAGGCTTGCTCTCTCTTTTTTACTCTTCTCACTTTTCATCACCCAACCAAAGCCATCAGAAGTCTCTGTCCCACTGCCTGAACTACAGCTATTGGATTTATGTGAGCCATTTCCTTAAACTAAAGTTCTTTCTCTCTTTACACACACACACACACACACACACACACACACATATGGAATTCTGGTGGTGTAGTGCCTAAAGCATTTAACTGTTAACCAGAAGATTGGTGGTTCAAATTCAGCAGCTGCTCAGCAGAAAGAAGTTGTGGCAATTTGCTTCTGTAAAGATCTACTGCCTCATAAACCCAAAGGGGGTTGTTATGAGTCAGAATAAACTCAGTAATAGTGAGTTATATATACATGCATATATATATACACACATATATATGAAATGTATATCACATACATGTATATCAAATAAGATATATGTATAGCAAATACAATATATGTATATCAAATATGATAGCTATATCAAATATGATAGATATATCAAATATATGATGGAAACAACATATATACAAGTATATTTATATAAAACATTTACATACACACACACATATATATGTTTTATATATATATATATAAAATTTTTAAAAAATCACTTGTATTGAGTGGATTTGACTCATAACAACCCCACCTTGGGTTTACGAGACAGTATCTCTACAAAAGTAGATTGCCCAATCTTCCTTCTGAGAAGTGGTTGGTAGGTTTGAACAGCCAGCCTTCTAGTTATCAGTCAAATATTTTAGGCATTATGCCACCAGAGCTCCTGTTTATAAACACACACACACACACACATATTTGTTGTTGTTAGGTGCCATCGAGTTGGCTCTGATTCATAGTGATCCTATATACAACAGAACAAAATATTGTCTGGTTCTGTGCCAGCCTTACAATCCTTTCTACAGCTGAGCTCATCATTGCAGCTATTCTGTCAATCCGTTTTGTTGAGAGCCTTTCCCTTTTTTGTTGACCCTCCACTTTACCAAGCACGGTATCCTTCTCCAGGGAATGGTCCCTTCTTACAACGTGACTAAAGTAGGTGAGACAAAGTCTGGCCATTCTCGCTTCCAAGAACTATTCCTGATGCACTTCCTCCAAGACAGATTTGTTAGTTTTTCTGGCAGTCCATGTTATTTTCAGTATTCTGTGCCAACACCACAACTCAAAAGCATCAACTCCTCTTTGGTCTTTCTTATGCATTGTCCAGCTTTCACATGCATATGAGGCTACTGAAAATACCATCGATTGGGTTAGGCACACCTTAGTCTTCAAAGAGATATCTTAGCTCTTCAGCATTTAAAGTTGTCTTTTGCAGCAGATTTTCTCGGTGCAATATGCCATTTGCTTTCTTGACTGCTGCTTCCATTGGTGTTGGTTACGGAACCAAGTAACATGAAATCTTTGACAACTTCAAACTTTTCTCCAATTATCATGATGCTGCATATTGGTTCAGTTGTGAGGATTTTAGATTTCTTTATGTTGAGACATAATCCATACTGTGTTTAATTTTCACCAGTAGGAGCTTCAAGTCATCCTCAGTTTCAACAACCATACTTGTGTCATATGTACATCACAGGTTAAAGAGTCTTCCTCCAATTCTGATGCCACGTTCTTCTTCATATAATCCAGAATCTCAGATTGTTTGCTCAACATACAGACAGAATAAGTATAGTGAAAGGATACAACTCTGACACATCCCTTCCTAATTTTAAACTATACAATATCCTATTGTTCTGTTCCTGGTCTATGTATAGGTTCCTCATGAGCACAATTAAGCATTCTGGAATTTCCATTGTTCTCACAGTTATCCATAATGTGATATTATCCACACAATCAAATGCTTTTGCATGGTCAGTAAAACACAGGAAAACATATTTCTGGTATTCTTTGCTTTCAGCCAAGATTCATTTGACATCAGCAATGATATCCCTCGTTCCATGTCCTTTTCTGAATCCAGCTTGCATTTCTCAAAGTTCTCTGTCAATACACTGCTGCAATCAATTTTAAATTTTTTGCAAGATTTTACTGTGTGTGATATTAATGATATTGTTTGATATTTCCACATTCTGTGGAATTACTTTTTTCTGGAATGAGTACGAATATGGATCTCTTTCAGTCAGTTGAACAGATAACTGTCTTCCTAATTTCTGGGGATAAACAAGTGTGTGCCGCCAGCACAACATCCATTTTTTGAAACATCTCAATGAGTATTCTGTCAATTCCTGGAGCCTTGTTCTTCACCAATTCCTTCAGTACAGCTTCAACTTCTTCTTTCAGTACCATTGGTTCTTGATGATATACCACTGCCTGAAATGGATGAATATCAACCAAATCATTTTGTATATAGTGACTCTTTGTATTCTTTCCAGCTTCTTTTAATGTTTCCTGCTTCATTCAATATTTTGCCCATAGAATCTTTCAATATGGCAACTCGAGGCTTGAATTTTTCTTCCATTCTTTCAGTTTGAGAAATGCCAGGCATGTTCTTCTTTTTTTGTTTTCTAACTCCAGGTTTTTGTTCATTTCATTATAATAATTGACTTTGTCTTCTTGAGCTGCTCTTTGAAATCTTTTGTTGAGCTCTCTTATCTTGTCATTTATTCCATTTGCTGTAGCTACACTCCATTTAAGGGCAATTTTCAAAGTCTCTTCTGACTTTCATTTTGGTCTTTTCTTCCTTTCCTATATTTTTAATGATGTTTTGCTTTCTTCATAGATGGTGTTCTTGATGTAATCCTATAATTCTGGTTTTCGGTTATTGATGTTCAGTGCATCAAATCTATTCTTTAAATGGTCTCTAAATTCAGGAAGGATATATTCAAGGTCACATTTTGGCTCTCATGGACTCATTTCAATTGTCATCAACTTCAGCTTGAACTTGCATACGAGCAGTGGATGGTCTCTTCCACAGTCAGCTCCTGGCCTCATTGTGGCTGAAGATCTACCACTTCTCCATCTCCTCTTTCCACAGATCTGATTCTTGTGTATTCCATCTGGTGAAGTCTATGTGTTTAGCCACTGTTCATGTCATTAAAAAAAAAAAAAAAAAGTATTTGCAATTAATAAGTTGTTCCTTCTAGTTAGCAGTCAAATGCCTTAGGCACTATGCCACCAGAGCTCCCTGAATAAATCATTAGTCTTGCAAAGTTCTAGCATGCAATCTCCAATGTTATTTCTATCACCAAGGCCATATTCTCAACTAGAGTGTGGAGTTCCAGCAAGATGGCAAACTAGGCACAAGGACTACACAGACACTCTTCAACAAAGAAAAGGGAAACCAATGAACACAGACACAGAAGATAATCTTGGACCCCTGAGCCTTGAAGGGAAGGATACAAAAGTGGACTAAACCCCAACTAGCAGAAGAATTTG
>NW_006921591.1:9046062-9047292 GCF_000298275.1 Orycteropus afer afer
AAAAAAAAAAAAAAAAAAGCCATATTCTCCCCAATTCCTGGTGATTTGTCTTTGTTTCTATTTTTTGCATTCCAGTCAACAGTGATAATCAACACATCTTGATTTCATATTTGGTCAATCTCAGACTGCAGAAGTGGGTACAAATCTTCAATTTCCTCATCTTTGGCATTGGTGCTTGGTGTGGAAATTTGAATTATAGTAGTATTAATTGGTCTTCCTTGTACGCATTTGGATATTATGTTATTGCTGACAGCATTGTACTTCATGACAGATCTTGAAATGTTCTTTGTGATGATGAGTGCCACACCATTTCTCTTAAATTCATCATACCCAGCAAAGTATATCATATGTTTGTCTGATTCAAAATGGACAAAAACAATCCATTTTAGCTCACTAAAGCTTAGGATATCAATCTTTATGTGTTCCATTTCCTTTTAGGTGACTTCCAATTTTCCTAGATTCATACTTCATATCTTCCATGTTTCCATTATTAATGAATATTTGCAGCTGTTTCTTCCCATTTTGAGTCATGTCATACCAGCAAATGGAGGTCCTAAAAGCTTTACTCCATCCACAACATTAAGGTTGGCTCTACTTTGAGGAGACAGCTCTTCCCCAGTCATATTTTGAATGCCTTCTGACTTGAAGGCTCATCTTCTGATACTATATCATACAATGTTTCAGAGCTATTCACGAAATTTTCCAGTAATATATCAGACAATGTTTCACTGCTATTCACAAGCTTTTCACTGGCCAGTTCTTTGAGAAGCAGAAGGCCCCTTCCTTCTTCTGAATCTGTCTTAGTTTTGAAGTTTGCTGAAAACTGTCCATTATAGATGACCCTGTTGGTATTTGAAATACTGGTGCCATAGCTTCCAGTATCACAGAATCACACAAGGCACTAAAATATGACAAACTGACATACAAGAGATGAATATATATATATGTATATACACACTTATGTATGTGTATATATATAAAATTATTCAAAACCCATTGCCATCTAATCGATTCTAACTCATAGTGACCCCCATTTGGTTTGTTGTTGTTTGTTGTTATGTGCTGTCGAGTCAAACCCGACTCATAGCGACCCCTCCTTGGGTTTCCGAGGCAGTATCACTACGGAAGTAAGATTGCCCAACCTTCCTTCCGAGGAGTGGCTGTTGGGTTTGAACCGCCAGCCGTCTGGTTAGCAGGCAAGTGTCTTAGCCACTATGCTACCAGAGCTCC
>NW_006921591.1:9048577-9051524 GCF_000298275.1 Orycteropus afer afer
GAATGGTCTGGGCCATTAGTAGTCATATCAAAATTGGTTGCTGTAATTTTCCATTGACTTTAATCACAGGGCATGGTAGTACTAAGAGACGTCCTAAAGAATCTCCTGTATTCCAGACATATTCTTCTTTACCTCCATTATGTAAAGTCGATCCAATTTCCCCTTGATAATCAGGATCTATCACACTAGCTAGTACAGTAATGCCCTTCTTTGTCTGTTGATCCAGAGGTATGAGGGAGCCAAAATGGTCAGGTGGCATTCTTAACTTCCAGTTCAATGCAATCAGTATTGTGTCTCCAGGTGGGAGTGTTCTTCCTTTTGGGACTAAGATCTCCAGACCAGCAGAGCATAGGGTAGAGGAGACAAGAAGCAAAAATTTTTGAGTGGGTCACTAGGTGTAATAGTGAGTGGTACCACTCCGGTTTCCACCCCTTGGTTCCTGGACCCATGAATCTTGGCTATTGGAGAAACAGACCATAGAGAAACACACCATATATTGGACACTGGTTTAGAGCATATACAGCCTCCTGGAGAATATTGCCCCAACCTTTCAAGGTATTTCCACCTAGCTGGTGCCATATTTGTGTTTTTAAGAGGCCATTCCATCATTCTATCAAGAAAGCTGCTTCAGCATGATGGGGAACATGGTAGAAAAGTGAATTCCATGAACATAAGCCCATTGCCACACTTCATTTGCTGTGAAATGAGTTCCTTGATCTGAAGCAATGCTGTGTGGGGTACCATGACGGTTGATAAGGCATTCCGTAAGTCTACGGATGGTAGTTTTAGCAGAAGTATTGTGTGCAGGGAAGGCGAACCCATATCCAAAATAAGTATCTATTCCAGTAAGAACAAAATGCTGTCCTTTCCATGATGGAAGTGCTCCAATGTAATCAACCTGCCACCAGGTTTCTGGCTGATCACCCCGAGGAATGGTTCCATATGACAGACTCAGTATGGGTTTCTGCTGTTGGCAGATTGGGCACTCAGCAGTGGGGGTAGCCAAATCAGTATTGGTAAGTGGGAGTCCATGTTGCTGAGCCCATGAATAACCTCCATCCCTGACACCATGGCCACTTTGTTCATGAGCCCATTGAACAATGACAAGAGTAGCTCAGGGAAAAGGATGGCTGGTTTCCACTGAATGTGTCATCCTATCCACCTGATTGTTAAAGTCCTCCTCTGCTGAGGTCACCTTTTGGTGGGCATTCACATGAGACACAAATACCTTTACTCTTTTGGCCCTTTCAGAGAGATCTATCCACATACCTCTTCCCCATACATCCTCATCACCAATCTTCCAATCATGTTCCTTCCAAGTCCCAGACCATCTAGCTAAGCCATTAGGCACAAGCCCATGAATCCGTATATAATCGCACATCTGGCCATTTCTTGTTCCATACAAAGTGAACAGCCATATACATGGCTCGAAGTTCTGCCTATTGGGAGGATTTCCCTTCACCACTGTCCTTTAAGGAAGTCCCAGAAAGGGGCTGCAGTGTCGCTGCTGTCCACTTTTGAGTGGTGCCTTCATATTTTGCAGAACCATCTGTAAACTAGGCACGAGTTTTCTCTTCCTCAGTCAACTGATCATAAGGAACTTCTCATGAGGCCATCGGTGCAGACTGGGAGAGGGAAGGTAATATGACTGTAGTAGAGACCATAGGCATTTGGGCCACTTCCTCATGCAAATTACTTGTGCCGTTAGGTCCTGCTCGAGCCCGATCTCTGATATACCACTTCCATTTAATGATGGAGTGCTGCTGTGCACATCCAATTTTATGATTCTGTGAGTCAGACAACACTCAGTTCATGATGGGAAGCTCCGGCCTCATGGTGATTTGGTGGCCCATGGTTAGGCATTCAGTCTCTACTAAAGCCCAGTAACAAGCCAAAAGCTATTTCTCAAAAGGAGAGTAGCTATCTGCAGAGGATGGCAGAACTTTGCTCCAAAACCCCAAGGGTCTGTGTTGCGATTCACCAATAGGGACCTGCCAGAGACTCCAAACAGCATCTATATCTACTAAAGACACTTCAAGCACCATTGGATCAGCTGGATCATGTGGCCCAAGTGGCAGAGCAGTCTGCATGCCAGCCTAAACCTGTTGCAGAGCCTTCTGTTTTTCTGAGCCCCACTCAAAACTAGCAGATTTCCATGTCACTTGGATAAATAGGCTGCAGCAACACACCCAAATGAGGGATCTACTGCCTTCAAAATCCAAAGAGGCCCAATGGATGTTGCACCTCCTTTTAGTTGTGGGGGAAGCCAGATACAATAACATATCCTTCACTTTAGTAGGAATATCTCGACATGTCCCACACCATTGGACCCCTAGAAATTTCACTGAGGTGGAAGGTGCCTGAATTTTTGTTGGGTTGATTTCCCTACCTCTAGTACACATATGTCTCACCAATAAGTCTATAGTCATTGATACTTCTTCTTTACTGGGTACAGTCAGCATAATTTCATCAATATAATGGACCAGTGTGATGTTTTGTGGAAGTGAAAGGTGATCAAGGTCTTTACGGACTAAATTATGACATAGTGCTGAGGAGTTGATATACTCCTGAGGAAGGACTGTAAAAGTATACTGTTGGCCTTGCCAGCTGAAGGAAAACTGCTTCTGATGGTCATTTGAAATTGGTATCGAGGAAAAGGCATTGGCCAGATCAATAGCTGCATACCAAGTACCAGGAGATGTATACATTTACTCAAGCAATGAAATCATATCAGGAACAGCAGCTGCAATTGGAGTCCCGACCTGATTAAGTTTACAATAATCTACTGTCATTCTCAAGTCAGCCCCAGGGTTACAGGTGAAGAGAGGCAACTCAGGGAAGCCCAAATTAGCAAGCAGGAAGAGCAGAAGAAAGGGGATTAAAAGCCAGGAAGCCAGAGAGAAGAGCAGTCAGCCGAAGGGATTAGGTGAGGAGAGGCAACTCAGGC
>NW_006921591.1:9053589-9060601 GCF_000298275.1 Orycteropus afer afer
AGTACCATGGACTGCTAAAAGAACTAACAGATCTGTCCTGGAGGAAGTGCAGCCAGAATGCTCCTTGGAAGCAAGAATGGCCAGACTTCGTCTCACTTATTTTGGTCATGTTGTCAGAAGGGACCATTCCCTGGAGAAGGATGTCATGCTTGGTAGGGTGGAGGGTTGACGAAAGAGGCAGAGGCCTTCAACAAGGTGGATTGACATGGTGGCTGCGATGATGGGCTCGAGTATATCAGGGATTGTGGGCCTGGTGCGGGATTGGGCAGTGTTTCGTTCTGCTGTGCATGGGGTTGCTATGAGTCGGAAATTACTGGACAGCACTTAACAACAACAACAACTGTCATTCTTCATGATCCATCTATTTTTTCACAGGCCATATAGGTGAATTAAATGGCGATGTGGTGGGAATCACCACCCCTGCATCCTTCAAGTCCTTGATGGTGGCAGTAATCTCTGCAACTCCTCCAGGGATGCAGTACTGCTTTTGATTTACTATTTTTGTAAGTAGAGGCAGTTCTAATGGCTTCCACTTGGCTTTTTCTACCATAATAGCCCTTACTGCACATGTTGGGGACCCAGTTTGTGAATTCTGCCAATTTTTGATATATCCATTCCAATTATGCATTCTGGAACTGGGGAAATCACTACAGGATGGGTTGGGGGACCCACTGGACCTGCTGTGAGATGCACCTTAGCTAAGACTCCATCAATAACTTGACCTCCGTATGCTCCCACTCTGACTGGTGGGCCACAATGACACTTTGGGTCTCCTGGAATTAGTGTCAATTCAGAGCCAGTGTCCAGTAATCCCCAAAATTCTGAATATTTCCTTTTCCCTACGAACAGTCACTCTCATAATGTGAGAGTGTGAGATTATGTTTCTATATAATCACCCTGTATGCAACCATTTTTAGTAAGTAGCCATTTGTGCAAAAATCCTCAGCACGTACTTCACACTTTAGTTACTGGAAAAACCACAGAGTCCTAACTACCTCATAGACAAAGAGTCCTAACTACCTCATCGATACTCCCAAGCATTCTCCTTAGCAACAACCAATCAGTAGATGGCACAGAAATACCTTACCTAAAATAGTTAAAAAATGGCAGTTAGTGGCTTCAGCCCACTAGACAGAGCCAATTAGGTAGAAACAACTAACAGCTTGAAAATGTCAACCAATCCTGTAATTTTCTGATTGAAACTTCCTTGTTTCTGTTGAGACCCCTATAAAGACCCCATTACCCCTGAGTTCGGGGCTCTCAATCCTGAACCGTTGCGTCAGTGATGGTTGGGGGTCTGAGCTTGAGCTTGAATAAACAACCCCTATGCTTTTGCAGGGGAATCGGCTCCTTGGTGGTTTTTTTTTGGGGGATTCTTAATCTGGGCACAACATTTGGGGGCTCATCCGGGATCCCCAAAACCCCAGGACTCCCGAACCAGAGGGTTGCAGCCAGCTGGTAAGTGTTTAAATGTTTGTTGTTTGTTTAAGTTCTTTGTGTAATACCTGGGGTCCATTTTCTGCAAGGCTGACTTTGGCCTAAGTGGACGCACAGGCAGGCCGTCAGCCAGAGGACCTGGAAGACCTCCAAGGCCTCTTCTGTCTGGAAGGGGAACTAGAAAACCCCTTCAACCTGGGGAGGAAATAAAGTTGTCCTCCAATCTGGAACTTGTAAAGAGATGAAGTGGGTCGCTCCCGCAGCATGGCGTGAGGCCGTCGTCCTACTTTAGGTTTTGCTTCCAATTTAAGGGAGGCATATTTTGTTTGTCTTTTTGTGTGTCTGTTTAGTTTTTGTTAATGTCTTTAGTTTTGTTTAATCAGTGGACGGACGAAATGGGACAAACTGTGATGACTCCTCTTTCTCTCCTGACTGACAATTTTAAGGAAGCTTAGAAATAAAAGGAAGAACTCCTTTCCCCCTCCCCCCCCCCCCATCAAATCCCTTCAGCAGGTATTGTAGCAGCTGAGAGCTGGGCACAACAATAAAAGGCCTCATATCCCTTTGGGGAAGGCTAGGAGAAAGATTGACATTATAGATTTTTGGCAGTGTAGAGGAGTCCTTCCTCAAAGGGACCTGTCCTCCCCTTCTTTCAAGGGGTTGTGGGTCTGTGAACTGACACAAGTCTGGGAATTGATTGAGAGGTCATGACTCTGTATTCTGGTGATTTAATCTAGGTTGCTGGTCACATGACCTAGAATTCTTCTGTCTGTACAGATCAAGTAAATATTTTGTAAGTAGTATTTTACTACTAGGAACACCATGAACAGGTAGCCAATGCCATAATTCCACATGAGTCAGACTATTCTGATTACTGTTCTGACTCTGCTGTCCATTATCATAAGCATGCCCACCTTGCCTTTGTCAATTAACTGCTGCCACTTGACCCCTACTACCACGGGGTCCAATCAGCTCCATCGTAGTTAAGTGACTTAATTCAATTAGGGAAGTTCCCACTGTCAAATCAGATTTACATAAAATAGCAATCACACCAGTCTTAGGGATGCTGGAACTCCCTTCACAAATTTATTACTCACCATACTGGTGAAAGGCATGCCTTCTGGACTCTCCACTTCTGGCTCTAGGGGTCTAATCTGATAAATCCATTCTAACAGGCCAATTTCCCTAAGCCTCTGGATACCTTCTACATTATACCAAGGCAGGTCTGGTACTTCAACGAGACTTAAGGTAGGTCACTGTATAATCCATGCCTCAGTAAGTCAACCAAATAAGCTAATTAGATCTTTTCCTAACCTCTCGAGCTGAAACATTGACTGAAGGATCCATACTTAGTGAGCCTAAATCAATAAACTCAGACTGACCCAATCTTACATTCCTGTACAATTACCCCACATCCTCAGTAGCCATTCCCATACGTATTCTCCACGTTTCTGTCTGTACATGTTAGCAAAATCAATAGGTATTTTTAGGTATAGCATATCACCTCCTCGGTCACACTTTCTTTCACCTTTTGGGGCTCGCTTGGGCTTAACTTTAGTTATAGGTCTAGCAGCAACAATGGGTGGTTGAGGCAGTTCCTGAGAGCATTCAGGAATGTCTTCCATGGCCTCTGTCACAGGCAATGACCCAGCAGGACCAGTTTGGCTAATTCCATCAAACTGATGTGGAAGGGATAATGGTTTTACAGTAATCTGTACAGATGGGAGGGATTCAACAGAATGTACAGGAAGATCAGAATATGGAGTAACCCAAGCCATGATATTTTCAATCACCTCATATTCATATGAGAGCTGAACAATGAATAAGGAAGACCGAAGAAGAGTTGATGCTTTAGAGTTGTGGTGCTGGCGAAGAATACTGAAAGTACCATGGACTGCTAAAAGAACTAACAGATCTTTCCTGGAGGAAGTGTGGCCGAAATACTTCTTGGAAGTGAGAATGGCAGTCTTCGTCTCACTTACTTTGGTCATGTTGTCAGAAGGGACCATTCTCTGGAGAAGGATGCCATGCTTGGTATGGTGGAGGGTCCACGAAAGAGAGGACGGCCTTTAATGAGATGGATCGAAACAGAGGCTGCACGATGGGCTCAAGAATAGCAGGGATCATGGAGCTGGTGCCAGATCAGGTGGTGTTCATTCAGCTGTGTACAGGGTCTCTATGAATCAGAAACGACTCAACGGCACCTAACAACAACAACAAATCACAAAACTCTTCTGCAAAGATGCTAACAAGATTATATCTATTCTCCAAAAAATAGTGTAGCTTGGGATATTTGTTGTAGTAAAGTTGAGTGTAAAGTTATGTTCACAAATACAAAATATTTTACCAATAGACAGATGTGCTTTGTAACCTAAGTTGGCTTTCTATGGAAGCCATACCTGATTTTTTGTCCCTAATCTTTCTACAAATATTATCAGCATGTGTCGGAAAGAGTTTATAGTACTCTATACACTCAGGCAGAAAAGATGACAATGACAATATCAAGTCAGTCCATTCTTTGAAGCTGCTGAGCTAAAGGCTGAATGTACTAAGCCTGTTAAAGTCACAGTTTGGTGAACACTTTCTTGTTTATCTTTAATAAAATATTTTGAAAAACTAGATATGTTAAATAGATGTCTTACTTGACTTCCAGAGTTGATTGTCTTTTTTTCTTTCTAAATAGCTTACCTTTTACATCACTACAAATATCACAGGGCATTAGTATGACTTCTTTAATTTTTGGTGGGTTACATTTATTTCTATTGAAAAAGATTTTAATGGCATCTGTTAAGAAGCACATGAGTGATGATAGCGTTCATTTACTTTCCATTTCATTGTTTACATAACCTTTAACATTTAATATGAGAAGAGTGGTGCTAGACAGACAGGAAATGAAAGAGATCTATCCTGTTTAGCCTTTAATTCCATTTTGAAGTCTGTTATTTACTGATCTTTTTTACATTGTTCTCTCTTATACAGAGTATATTCTACTGCTTATCAAATCAACAAGACTATCCCTCTTATTGTGGCTTGCTCTCTTGCTTATTTTGCACTTTGTGGTTGGACAAATGGATTGATTTTGAGGTATTAAATTAGTTTGAAAGGTGACTGAAATGCAAAGTGGGGAAATGTTTTTCTGAGAAAAGAAAAAATCTTAATAAAGCCTAGGAAAAGAGAACACTTGCTCAAATAGTCTGTATATTTAAGGTACTTGAAACCATTATAACATTATTTGAGAATGTTTCCTTGTCAGTGTTGCCCTGTTCTGTATGAAGGCTATGACAAGAAGCCAGTGATGTAGCAAGGTCTCCTAATCCATTGGTGAGATCAAGGCATTGGAGATTTCAGGCCTTAGAATTTGTTTTGGTTCCCAGAAACCAATCAATCCAAGGTGGCATCATACACAGAATTTCAGTTGAATTTGGAATAATATTCAAATCCCCGGGGTAGGAAATTAGCATGATTAAGTAGATAAATATTCATTGCAAAGAGGGCAAATATTCATCCTACCAAAAATGTAGATGGAAAATTGATGCAGGCTTACTAACTGGTACTTCGTAGAAGGTGTAGGGATGTATTTTGGTGATTGCTTCAAATAGGTAGACTAACTCTACCCATTTGAAGAGATGAGATGTCTAGGAAATTTTACTCTTACTGGGCTTACCTAATTATCTTAGATTAAATTTCCATGCCTTATAAAATGAGAACTATACTAATTTTAATTGCACAACTATGGGAAAATTATTTAACTTCTCTGTTCATCTCTTTTCACTTCTGCAAATTAAGTATAACAATAGTACTAGTTCATAAGGTTATTATGATCTATAAATGGGATAATATATATAAAATATTTAAAACAAAGCCTGAAGCATAGTAAATTATTTTTATGGATTATTATTACTACATTATAATTCTGTGTGGAGCAGACTCCTGCTAGGAAAAGAAGATGGGAACTCTAAAATTTATCGTTAACATAACTTTGATATTTTTTTAAAAGAAAAATCAAGTAATGAATGAATTACTTCTTCTGTATAAAATAACAAAGGGGTGCTCTTCTTTCTTGTTTTTGTTTGAACTATTGTTTTGTTTATTTGTTTGTTCTTCCCTTGTCTCAAAAGTAGCTAGATTCATAGATTCATTTGACCATACTGAACTAACTGCATTTAACTTTTTTCATCTTCACTCACATTCAAGGTTCTTTTACTCTGTTTGCTCCTGTAGTTTATAATCCCCTTCAGAGAACCAGGGTCTTCCCTAACATGGTGTTATTGTTGTCGTTGTTATTTGCCGTTGAGTTGGCCCCGACTCATAGCGACCCCTCCTTGGGTTTCCGAGGCAGTATCGCTACGGAAGTAGGATTGCCCAACCTTCCTTCCAAGGAGTGGTTGGTGGGTTTGAACCGCCAGCCTTCTGGTTAGCAGTCAAGTGCCTTACGCACTATGCTAACATGGAGAGAGTTCAAATATTTGACCACAATTTATTTCATTGTCCTAACCTCTTTAGTTACATGACCTTCATCTTATCTCTGCTTTAATATCCACTCCTATAGCCAGATCTTTGCTCATCATTGTGAACTCCTCCAAAATGAAAACCTTAAAATATTTCATTCTATGACTTTGACCTCATCATATTCTCCCAATCTTCCTCTGCTTTTCCCAATCCACGTTTCCTTTAACTTCGTTGAAACCTGTCCTTTGTTCCATTCTGTCAAGTCACTTCTAACTCTAGTTCCTTTCCTACCCCATCCATTACTTCACTTTGACGTCTGCAGTACTTCCCTTTTTTGTCCCTCAATCTTTGTATCATATCTTCCAGTATGATCCATATCTTCTAATATGAAGAGTGGCTAAGAAGTGCGACCTTACAAATTCTTCCTGCTTATTCCCAAACATGCACTTAACACTGTCTAATAATTTTCCATAGTGACTATTTCAAATACTTTTTCATGTCTTCAAGCCCCTACCCCATATTTTACATCTACTCTCTCAGCATCCTACTCTAACATGTAAAACATATATTGAACATATATGACATGACTCTCAACATAGGATCTCACTTAATCCATGAAGAAAATTACACACAACCACATACATACATATACATACACAGACATTATAAATGAAGGTGAGGGTAATTGAGTGGTAGAATTTTCCCCTTCTAAGTGGGATATTAAGGTTCAATTCCTGGCCAGTACACTTTAGCACAGCCACCACCTATCTGTTAGTGAGGCTTATATGTTTCTATGATGCTGAGTAAGCTACAGCAGAGCTTCCAGACTAAGACAGATTTGGAAGAAAGGCCTGGTGATCTACTTCTGAAACATTCGTTGTTGTTGTTAAAAGCCATCGAGTTGTTTCCGACTCAGCGACCCCATGCACAGCAGAATGAAACACTGCCTGATCCCACGCCAGCCCCACAATCTCTGCTGTACTCGAGCCCATCATCGCAGCCACCGTGTCAATCCATCTCGTTGAAGGCCTCTTCCTCTTTCGTCCACCCTCCACCCTACCAAGCATGACATCCTTCTCCAGGGAATGGTCCCTTCTGACAACATGACCAAAATAGGTGAGACGAA
>NW_006921591.1:9064257-9075008 GCF_000298275.1 Orycteropus afer afer
ATATGCAGGATATGCAAATATAGGCTATAATACAATATACATAACATGTACTTAAAAATTATATAAAATGTAATGTTTATGAATGTATACAAATTATATACAATAAGCACACAGTAAATGATAAACAATTTTTTTTTAGTACTGTTATAATCATCACGTGTGAAATGTCTCAAAAGTTTATTATTTCATCCCCATCCATAACCATCCTTCTTGCCTTCACCCCACAGCCACAAATTAAAGTGGAACACAAACTCCTGTCTAAGATGATCTCCCTTTGCTTGAATTCTAGATCCACATCTATCTGCTAAAATACACTAAATGCTCATTTTTCACTATATTCACAATCTTCTCTTTCTTATTGTTCTTTCCCAAAGCATTTAAACATATTCCAATCCTGCTCCTCTTCCCTTCAACTAGGAACCTTTGATCCTGTGAAATCTTTTCAATCCTTCATAACCAAGCTTTATCATAGATACATGTCATAGGAGGCAAACTGTGATCAAAACTTTTTGGTATTTTTCTTTGGTCCTTTCTACTTTTTCTATTCCCATGAACTTCCTGACCCACTTCAATCTGACTCTATCCCACCACTTCATGCCACTCTTCAGACAAAAATCAGTCCTGGTCTTTCTTACAACATTCTGCAAACTCCAATTCTTTTTATAATTTATAGTAATTTCTTATTTCTAAAAACTCCTTTTCTGGGGATATCATAATCTCTTGGTATTCCCCCAAATATCCAGCAGCATATATATGTTCTGGTTTGTTAATTGTGTTTGTTTCATTTGTCCTAAAGGTTGATTTTTCCCTAGCATTCTCATCTCTATATGGATAATACAAAGCAAACCCAACACACTGCTGTGGAGTTGGATCCAACTTATAATGACCGCTCCTTGGGTTTCTGAGGCAGTATCTCTACTGAAATAAATTGCCCAACCTTCCTTCTGAGGAGTGGCTGGTGGATTTGAAATGCCAGCCTTCTGAAGCTTAGTAGTCAAATGACTTAGGCACTACACCACCAGAGCTCTTATATGGAAAATAACTATCTGTATAATTTTTGGCCAGATATTACTTTTTTTGAGTTAGTTCTAGACTGGTAGATACAACCTCTACAGTGTATCTCTCAAAATAAAAATATGAAAATTGAACCCATCATACCATCTCTTCCCAAAATGTATCAACTTCTGTAATCATTTTATGAATTAGTAGCACCACTAATCCATAGACAGTTGGGATAAAAATTTGTTAGTCTACAGTAGCCTCTCATTTTCTTCCCCTCAAACCCAAGTCTAATCAGCCCATTCAATGGTCTTTAAAGAAAACCTCCAAAATACCTTTCAAATCATTTTTTGTCCCTCCATCCTATTGCCAATACCAAAGTTTACACTTTCCAAGATCTAATTTTTATTTGGTTGAACCATTTTCCTCATCAGCTGCGGTGATCAGCTGTGATCTTTCTGAAACACAAATATGGCAATACCATAAGTTGATGTCACTTCTCTGTGTAAAGCATCAGTACATACTAGCATCCAATCAATTTATTCAAAGTGCATTATATTGCATTAATTTATTTTCCTACTTCTCTCTAAATCCTCAAAGTTGGTGAGGAAAAAATGTACAAAACATACAAAATAATTGGTTTGTCAGAAAATCATCACCCCTCATCAATAGTTTTGAGTTAGAATGGACCTGTAGTCATATGTATTCCCAAATACCAAAAACTAAGTCATTTATTTTATTAAACACATGTCAGATCTTCATATCGATAAGCCTAATGCTGTCTTTTAGATCATATATTTGATAATTAGTTCATAATAAGGAAAACAAAAAACAAACTCACTGCCATTAAGTCTATTCTGACTCATAGTTACCCCTTTTGGGTTTCTAAGACAGTAAATTTTTACAGTAGTAGATTGCCCATTCTTCTTTCAGAGGAGTGGCTGGGGGTTTGAAGGTACAACCTTCTGGTTAGCAGTCAAATGTCTTAGGCACTATGCCACCAGAGCTCCTTTCATAATGAGGAAAAGGAAGAATTTATTTATCTCTTTTATCAGTTTCCATATTATCTTTAATAGCTATGCTTGAAGAGTGTCATTTGGATTTGTGGAACTAACATATCAAATTTTGCAAATCGAGAAACTTTGTCCAAGTTAATTTAAAAATGAAACAGTCTGATTATGTCTAATTTAACAAATACTAACAAAAATGAAACTCTTTTTATTAAGAGCAGTGTTTTTATTCTTTATTTCAGGGTGTAGCTATCCAATATATATCATTTTGTAACTGATATTTTAATGAATGTCTAGTTACCAAAGCTGTTCTCTAGGCTGTACTAAAATATAAGTTCCTTTTCGGATGGCTGTTTAAATCTGCCTGATTTCTTGCCTACTCTTTCCATGCTTTTATTTATGACCATTTCTTGTAGTTCATCCATGCTTGCAATTTAATATTTATTTGTTTATATTGCACTAAAAAGTTTGAGTTAACTGCAACATTTCAATATTATGTCCTAATAAATGCAGTAACACAAACATTTGTGTTTGTGAAACATAAATTAGAAGACAATGTTTTGTTTAGCATTGTTTTACTTGCTATTGCTTTTTCCCCAAGATAAAATGTGTTGCCTAAGAGTTTTGTTTCCAGACTAACAAAGACAATTTCTGAACACCTTTATATTATTTTCAGTGAATTCTTTAGCACAATTTTTTTAGTACAATTATAGAGACTAATTTATAAAACCAACTGAGGTAAATAAGATCTTGAGAGAGTTAAATTTTATAGCACTCTATTGGTAACACAGTACTTTAAATAGATAGCCCAAATTAATTATTCTTTTATTTATATAATTAATTAGAATTTATAACCAGTAGAATGCTGCATTATGACTATCATGGAACCCAGGCACTTTTATCTACTTTTATCTTTCCTTTATGAAAAAATAATAAAAATTATTATTATTATTATTATTATTATTATTTACCATTTTGTTTTTATGAATATAATTCTGGATCAATTTGTTATTAATATTTATTATTGTCTATTTTTTTTCCTGATTTTTAAAAATTAAAACATTTCCATGGGCCCTTAAAAAATATTATGGGCCCTAGGCACTGTTCCTATTGTGTTTAATGGACAAATTAGTCCAGATAATGGGCCCAGATTAGAAACTCTTGTAATGAAAAAACTGTGAACAGTGTTCCAAAGTAAAATTGAGAAGTTAATTAAGGGTTTAAAGAATGATTTGAATTAGGAACCTCCTGGCCCATTGAAATGAAACCATGGCATGTATGTTACAATAATTACCCACAAATGTTTGTATAGGGCTAAGGAGCTCTGATGATGTAGAAATTAAGGCATTAGGCTGTTAACCAAAATGTTTGTGTTTGGAACCCATCAACTACTTTGCGGAAGAAAGATAAGGCAGTCTGTTTCCATGAAGATTTCCAGCCTTGGTAAACCAGTGGGGATTTGCTTTGAATTTGAATCGACTCAATGATAGAGAGTTTGGTTGCATTTTATTATATAAGGTCTAGACAAAGAGCAAGACTTAAGATATCCGGAAGGTAGAGTTGAATTTTTTCACAGTGATTGGACTAAGGGATATACGTGCTGACAGTTGGGTCTGCAGACTGGTGACAGGACAATGTCAGAATAGAGCTGGTTCCTAAATCAGATAATAAACAGTTTTTCTAGGTGTTGATGAACCTATCTTATGACATAAGTTTACTTAGAATATATAGTACAGACATTTTTTAAGAATATTACATGAGAATTGAACTGCATTGTTTTAACATGGTAAGTAAGATGAAAATAACTTGCCTACACCAATGAATTTTCTGAGAACATCCTGCAGAAGGGGTTTAAGATGATCATTTGCATCTTGAAGACCTCTGGGAACAAGATGTGACATCCTGCATCTTTATGACCACAAAGTAAAGATTTCTTTAGTAAGTATTAGCAAAAATGGAGTCTAGCCTCAAATTAGTCATTTTACTTGTGCCAAGTGCTTTATTTTAAGTATTCTTGATCAAAAGTTTTTGCTTTGAATTTTATTTCTACTCTTAATCCATCTGTGGAGAGAGTTGGTGGAGCATAGAATTTTGAGTGATAAACAGGAAAAATTTATTCTGGTTTCTTGGTTACTTACCCCTTCAAAGTGATATCTTTTTAAAGATTTGAAGGCTATTGTCACCGAGAGCAGGCAGAAATAAGCAGAATGATTCTATATATGCCAATAGTAGGCAAACAATAAAACAAAACACTTTCTTCAATTAAAACTTAGATTAAAAACTAACAAGAAAACAAGAAATTCCTTTGTGAGGGATGGAGTTATGGTTTAGTCAGAATATTCTGATTTATTTACTGTAATAAAGGGCTGAAATAAATACTTCATACAAAAGCAAGTGCCACTGGTTTATTTGATATTATGATGATGCTATGGAGAGTCCTAAGCATTATTGAAATCCTGATTGAAAAATATCAAATAAATTAGCAATACTAGATTTGTTAGCACAAAATTAAAAAAAAAAAAAATCCTAATTTATTCTGCTAACATTGGCAATCTTTGGAAAAATACAGAAAATTATAAAATATATTGATCATTATTTACTTCAAATGCTTCCTGCCTGATAGTTTACAAATGAACTGGAAAATGATTGTCAATTCATATTTATAATTAATATAAAATATCAATTTGAAAAATTATAAAGTTTGATTAAAATTTTCAATGGAAAATCAAGGCATGCAAGTATGTACTTATTTATGAAAATGTAAAGAAACTATTAAAAAATCCACACTTCTTTAAGAAAAGAAATTATTTTCAGGAAAATTTGCATTGATATAATTACAAATATACTATTGAATTCCACAGTGAGAGTCAACAGCTAAATAATTCATTTAGTTATGCATTTGCAACAGCTTTGAGTTGAAAACTAGATGAGTTTTTATGCTAAATTGTGAAGTTTAAAGTGTTTACAGCTATCCTACAGTTATGTATCATCCTATTTTAACTATTTTCATTTGTAACAGTCACTGAACCTGAGCAATATAAAAAAAATTATTTAAAAAGACATTGCTATTTCTAATTGGTTTATCTCATTGTATATCAGCTGAGAAAATGTGTAGGTGCTTTGCCTTAATGTATTCCTGTAATTGTACTGGCTAGCATTGTATGCATGAAAGTGATGTGGAAAGAGGATGGGCCTTGTATGAGAAGACACAGGGCTTGAGTACTTGCTCTGCCAGGATTCAAGTGAAGAAAGTAGACTGTCTTCAGAATTTATTCTCTCAACCATTATGCCATGTTGCATCTTGAGTATTGACTCAATGTTCAAAAAAAAGGAGTAGAAGGAAGAATTTCTGGCACATTTTGGGTTGTTGTTCCTGGATTTTGTGTATGCCAAGTTTTCTGTATTTGATTCAAAATGTCACAGGACACATAGTAAATGTTTATCACACAGACACAAACACAGCAGAGTTATGGTAGTTATGTTTGTGTGTCAACTTGGTTAGGTCTGGTTGAGTGACTGGGCAGCTGGTGGTAGTTATTCCCCATGATGAGACTGGCAATCAGCTCCATGGTGAGATCTACCACAAGCAGCTGAGTATCTGCCTTTGTGATGTGGTCTGCTTCCTGTATATAAGGAGAAGCCTTGGGAATGGTCTCTAGACTATGGCACGTTTGGACCTGCATGTAGCTATAGCAAGCTACCATGCTCTGCTGACCTTGGGACTTACAGTGGACTTAAGTTAATGGCCTGCTGTGTGGTTTGGTAACATTGGGACTGTGCCTTTTTACTTGTCAACCTTGGGCCTTCTCAGCCTCAGCAGTCAGCAGCTGTCTGAGTGAAGAAACATCTCTAGCTCTAGTGGGCCAGGAGCAGGAGGCAGAGCTAGACCCCAACATTGAGGGGCTATCACCCAGTCCATAGAGCCTGGAACTTTGAACTTGGACTGAAAGCCTCCAAATCGTAAGAATAAGCTCCTGTTTGTTAAGGCCATCCCATTTGTGGTATATTTCTTGTCAGAGTGGCACTAGGTAACCAATACAAAAGTGAAAATGGTAGCCATTGTAGGCAAGAGAACATCTATATACAATACTCAGAAATGCACTAAATAAGTTGCTGTCTAGTCAACTTTGACTCACAAGTACTTTATTGTATCATAGTAGAATTATGCTCCATAGGGTTTTCATTGCCTGATTTTCAGAAGTAGAGCATCAAGCTTTTCTTCCAAAATGGCTAGGGGTGCATTAGAACCTCTGAAATTTTTGTTAGCAGCCACATGTTTCAATGTTTTGCACCATCCAGAGACTCCCCAGAACCTACTAGTCAAGGTTAAAAAAAAAAAAAAGCTGTTGTAATAATCCCAAAACACAATAAATGTTCATTGTGTACTCACTCTCTCAAAAAAAAAAAAAAAAAAATCATACAGCAAATAATTTCTCTTGGTTTCCCTTTAATCTTTAAAAGAATATTATGGATCATGGTATTTTATCTTTTACTTCTTTTAACTAGAGATATTAAAAGCTCTTTTCTTCCTAATTTCTAAGCAAAACATGACAAATCAGGAATTACATAAAAATCATCTGCCCTAATATTCCAAATTGTTTTAGATAATAGATATTTTTGCACATTGGCCCATGTTTTGGTTACCTACTGCTGCTCTGAAAGGAATATACCACAAATGAGATGGTTTGAACAAACAGGAGTTTTTTCTCTGACAGTTTGGGAGGCTAGAAGTCCAAGTTCAAAGTGCCAGGCTCTAGGAGCTGGGTGAAAGTCCCTCAACCTTGGGATTCAGCTCTGCCTCTTGTTCCTGGCCCACTGAACCTAGAGGTTTTCTTCACTCAGACAGTTGCTGGCTGCTGAGGCTGACAAGCCCAAAGTTGACGAGTAAAAAGGCACAGTACCAATGTTACCAAACCACATGGCAGGCTATTCATTCAAGTCCATTGAAAGTCCCAAG
The DNA here is from genome assembly GCF_000298275.1 of Orycteropus afer afer. NCBI lineage: Eukaryota > Metazoa > Chordata > Mammalia > Tubulidentata > Orycteropodidae > Orycteropus > Orycteropus afer. The sequence continues at coordinate 9,071,224 of NW_006921591.1, forward strand.
ACCAGCAGAGCATGGCAGGATGCTGAACAATGACACAACCCCATGCAGGGTTTAAACATGCCATAAGCTTGAGACCATTCCCAAAGCTGTTTCTTATATACAGGAAGCAGACCACAATCCTAAAGCAGCTACTCAGCTGCTCCAATAGATTTCACCATGAAGTTAATTACTCATCTCACCATGGAGAATAACTAGATTCAGCTGCCCAGCCACTCAACCAGACCCAGCCAAATTGACACACAAAAGTAGCCACCAAAGCCCAGGATCTATCACAGATGAATTATAATTGCCCATGGATCTAGCAACATCCCAAGGTAGGGATCAGGAAGAGCTCTCTGTGGTACTGGTCAGTCCCATCAGCAATAAATACTGCATCACTGATGTTGTAAGTAAGACTAAAACAAGACTTATGTTTAGTTAGTTCCATTGTTCCTCTTATATTCTGTACAGGCAATATACCAGTTGCCTTTGCATTGCTTAGGATTCATGATTACTTTGTGTGACTGAGAGTAAAACTGTGATTCACAGGGTTTCAGTGGTTGATTATTTGGATGTAGATTGCCAGACTTTTCTTCCTAGGCTTTTCTGGGTGAACTGTTACCAGTCAAATATGTTAATCATTTGCACCACATAGGTACATCCTTACAGACAATATAACTCCTTACTATCTGTACCCAGAGTGGACCACTCCCATAGCCTGCCATTGCTATTTTACTCACAGAGACTTCCACTGAGTTTCCAAGGCAGTAAATCTTTATATAAGTAGATCACCTCATCTTCCTTCCATGGAGTGGTTTGTGGGTTTGAACCACCAATCTTCTGCTTAGCAGTCAAATGGGCTAGGCACTGCACCACCAGAGCTCCTATGTTACCACCGTCTTTTTATATATAACATTTCCTATCCTTACAATGGAAGCCTCATTTGTAGACTGGGTTTTAGACTTACCTTCTCTAATAAGCTCTCAAGTTTTCTGTGAGGTGTGAAGTTTTACCCTAAAACAGCTTGCTGGTCTCAGGGCCACGTGACCAAAGTAGTACTTACTGTTTCCCATTCCAACTGAACTTGATTTCCAGTAGATATTTAACAAATTATATTTTAAAAACTAAACAAACCAGTAGAATTAAATCTGCTTTTCTCTCCTTGATTTCTGCATTTAGCCACACTCAATAACACTAACTAGTATTCTGCTCTGATTGCCCAGATTACTTGGCATCTTAATAGTTGGTCTTGTCAAACTTGGTATCTGATCAATTCCAGGAGGTCCTAAATGATTGTGTTTTTTCTACAAGATTAGTGTTCTCTGTTTTACCACAAATACGTGCAGCTCAAGTGAACCACATCTAAATATGTCTTACATTTAAGCATGAGTCTTCATTCTCTGTCTTCATTTGGGCTTTGATTCTTCTGTAGTTTGGTTAGCTTTCTCAGAGACTATTTCCAGCTGACTTTATATCTAACCCTCCTAAGTGATGAATTATTGTTGTTCATTGCCTCAGCACTGATTCTGACTCATGGTGATACCACGCGTGTAGAGTAGAACTGCTCCAAAGGATTTTCAAAGCTGTTACCTTTCAGAAACTGATTGCTAAGCCTTTCTTCTAAGGCACCACTGGGTGAGTTTGAACTGCCAACCTTTCAGCTAATAGCTGAGCATTTACCTTTCATGACACCCAGGAACTTGTGTAATGAATGGACGCAATAAAGTTAATTCAAATGAGTCATGGTGACCCCATGCACAGTGAAATGAAATGCTTCCTGGTTCTGCACCACACCTATGATCATTTAAATTGGACCATTGTGATCCAAAGGATTTACATTGACTGATTTTTGGAAGGAGATTGGCAGGACTTTCTTCCAAGTCAGTCTTAATCAGGGAGGTCTGCTATGAGTCTGCTCAGTATCATAGAAAGCAACATGCAATCCATAATTGATGGAAAATTGATAACTTCATATAAGGTGAGTTCATAAAGTCAAACATTGTCTTTCTGCCAAATGTAAAGGAAAATAATTCTGTAAAAGCTGTATTTGGAAAGTAAATCTTCTGAGTTCCTACAAACATTTTTCTTACTTTCTCTATATTCTAAGAAACAAATTAGAATAATGAAAATGTTTAAGATTATTGCTTCCAATATTCCAGAAAAATACGTAAATTGATATAATACATTATTTACATTGTATCAGCCTTGGTGGAAAGATTCTTTTTTGACCATATGTAAGGAATAAATATCTCTATTGGTGAAGAATGTGATTTTCTTAGAAAAATGTAATTTTCAGATAATCCAAAAACTGGATTTTCACCAGTAGTTAAATTTCATCCTCCATAAAACATTTCATTTGAGCTCTAGGATTTTCCTTTTATTTCTTACAGGCATAGAAACTGAAATTTTCAAAAGACTGAGAAGTAAAGGAAAATAGAAGGGAAAGGATAATTTCTCTGAGTCACTGAAAGAAAAAAAAATAGTAAATTTTTATGTAATCATGAGCAACTGTACTTCATTTAGTTGTTGTTATTGTTATGTGTAGTCATGTCAGACTTGACTCATACCGATTCCTCCTTGGGTTTCTGAGGTGCAATCACTGCAGAAGTAGATTGCCCAACTTTCCTTCTAATGACTTAAATATTTTAGAGAGAAAATTACAAGAGGAGATAGTCTGGCTATCTTCAGAGGACAATAAAAAGTCAATAGGGTGGAATAATTTAAATGGGCCAAAAAATATTCATTATAAATTATATATTATGCTAACTATTGGAGTTCTAGTAAGATGGCAGACTAGTCAGAAAGACTGCACAGACCCTCTTCAACAGAGAAACCAATTAACACAGACACAGAAGATAATCCTGGACCCCTGAGCCTTGAAGAGAAGGATATAGAAGTGAACTAAACCCCAACTAGCTGAAGAATTTGCATGAAAATACCAAAAAAAGGAGACATATGGAGCTGCAATCTGGCAGTGATTCTGAGCGATCCTGACAGCACATCACAGACAGCTTGGAGAGTGATGAGTGGTGGTAGGACCTAAGAATTAACCTAAAAATCAGCCCTGCTAGCCAGGGACTGCATGGAGGACTGCTCTGGTGGTTGGGATATAAATAGAGAAAGCAAAGAGAAAGGCGGGCTGAGCTGTTGACTTTTGCCTTTCCGGAGTATGCTGCCATTTTGAATGTTTACAAGTGGCTTGGCCATTTTGGATATTTAGAGAGACACCACTCTCCGAGATTCCAGGGCCTTGAGAGCAGGTTCTGCTTGCCATCAGCCCTGGGGACACTCCGGACCTGCACAACTGAAAAGGTGTGACATTCCTCTTGTTACTCTTATACCCCACATTAGCTTGATGAACAGAGGTGTGGCCATCCCCTACTCCCACCATTCCGGGCCCACAGAAACTCCATCCCAGTCTGTATGGTCAGACAGAGCCTGGGTGCCCTGCCCTGTCCTCCACCAAATTTTATTCTCTTTTTTTTATTCTTATTTTTTTTCTAGTTTGGGTTCTTTTTCCTGGTGTTTAGTTTGCTTCTATTCATCTGTTTTAAAACAACTATTATTATTAATACTTCTGTCCTTTTTCCTCTTATTCTTTATTCTTCCCTTCCTAGGTCCTGGTTTTCAGCTTTTGTTCTTTTCCCTGTTCCTGGATGATTTTTTTTTTTTTTTAAATTTAATTTTTCCCCCTTTTTCTCATAGTTAACCATGCTCCTTGTTTTTTCTTTTTGAAATTTTCCCATATTTATCTTCATTGTTCTCCTTATCTACCTTTCTTTTCTCTTAGTGCCTTATCCCCAGAT
>NW_006921591.1:9081508-9082681 GCF_000298275.1 Orycteropus afer afer
AAGGGAATGCTGTTAGATAGATAGAGATAAGTGTTGATTTGGGTGAAAAGAAGGGCAATGTACCAAATGTGAGTGGCCAATATGGCAGCATTGAGGATGATAAAGACATAGAGAGGTACATGAGAGGTACAGACAGCAAAGATGAATCTTTTTGCACATACAGTACTGTATTGTCAGTGAAGGCAAATATAGGTATACAGGTGGATAAATTGTGACCAGGCTGAAGTATTGGGTATGTCTATGAAGTGGGAGTGTATCCAAGAACATGTATTGGGTTGCCAGACAATGGTACTATAAGTTTATGTGAATGACCAGAATTTCCAGGTGTATAGTAGAGCTGACAATGGTCAAGGTTGTGGTCACTGCTTGGTTACATCCAGCTACCCAGAGGGACCAAGTAGTTGAACCTTTGTGCTTGGGACCATAGTCACCGGGGACATCAAGCTCAATTGGCGTAACATACTATACAAAACATTGTTCCACCTCCTACTTTGGCAAGTAGTGACTGGGATCTTAAAAGCTTGCAAGCTGCCATCTAGATGCAATGATGGGTCTCTCCTCATCCAGAGCAAAGAAGAGTGAAGAAAGCCAAAAATTTGTGGAAACAATTAGTCCTAACAACTGATATACCATCCGATCTGTAGCCTATACCACTATGAGACTAGAAGAAGTAGATGGTATCCAGCTACCATTGCCATCCACTTGGAAAGGGATCTATATAGGAGATCCTTGATAGAGAGGGAGAACAACGTGGAACAAAACTCAAAATAATTTGGAGAAAAAAAAAGGGGGGGACCAGTTTGCCAGTCCAATAGAGCCTGGTGGAACCTCTGAGACTATGGCCCCTAGCTGCACTTCAGGTCTGGAATTATACCCACACCTGTGGTTTCTAGCCAAACAAAAGATAGGCATATAAGTTGAACATTTACCTGAGGTAGATGCACTCCTTGGAGAGAACAATCATGGGAGAAACAAGGGCTGCTTATGCACAGGGAGACAGTTCAGGGGGTAGGAGTGCATGGAGGGACGGACACAGGAAAGAGGTAAATATGGGGAGGAAGTTGGAAGGGAACTGTTGCATTGTGGTAAATTGGGGTCAATGTCATGAGACAAAGTGTATGTGAACTGCTGTATGGAAAGTGAATTTGCTCTGTACATTTTCACCCAAATCAC
>NW_006921591.1:9082781-9087400 GCF_000298275.1 Orycteropus afer afer
CCTTTTTTCTTTTTTATGGTTACTGTTCCTGTGTGATTGCCTGGTGTATTTTTTGTCCATTTGCTTTCAGTTTTTTGATCGTTATTCAATGATAATTTTTGCCTAACTGAGTGGGGAACAGCAACAGTCCCCATAATACACAACTACACCCACACCTCCTGCAACTTCATTTTCTGAGTGAGAGCCACTACCTCCTTCTCCACCAATGGGACAATGATAAAAAAAAAAAAAAAAAAAAAACACCAAGAAGAGAATGAATCACCCTTCTCTACTCTTCACAAACAGTTAACAGAGATCTGAAGACAACAATGCCAGGATGCCTCAGAAACAACAGACCATCACAGTGCACACAAAGAAGCAGAATAACGTGGTATAAAAAAGAGCAGTATACAGACCCAGAACACATCCCTAAGGAAGAAGCAGCATTGGAGCTCTCTGAGAAGGAATTCAAAAGAATGATATTTAGGTATCTTCAAAAGATTGAGACACAGACCAAAGAAAACACAGAAAAAAACCCTAGAAGAATTTTAGAAGAAAATATAAGAACAAAATGAGAAAATAAATGAAAAATTAGAAATGATTCTAAATCTACAGATAGAAATCCAGAAGACTAATACTAAATTGTCAGAAATAGATAACACATCGGAAGGGCAAAGGAGTAGAATTAATGCAATGGAAGATAGAATTAATGAGATTGAAGACAAATATGTGACTACTTCTTTGGAAAGAGATCAATCAGAAAAAAATAAAAAATAAAAAAAACCTAAGGTTCATGTGGGATACCATCAAAAGGAATAATTTACATGTCACTGGAATTCCAGAACAGGAAGAGAAAAATAAAACCACTTAGAAAATTGTCCAAGATTTGCTGGAGGAGAACTTCCCTGATATGATGAAAGATGAGAATATATCCATTCAGAAGTCCAACAAACCCCAAACGGTATAGACTCCAAAAGAAAATCACCAATACACATCATCATCAAACTCATCAAAACCAAAGACAAAGACAGAATCCTGAAAGCAGCACGGGAAAAACAAAAAGTTACTTACAAAATTCATCCAGTAAGAATAAGCTCTGATTTCTCAGCAGAAACCACGCAAGCAAGAATGCAATTGGATGGTATATATAAAACCCTGAAAGAGAAAAATTTTCAACCAAGAATTATATGCCTGCAAAATTGTCCCTCAAATATGATGGTGAAATTAAGAATTTTTCAGATAAGCAAAAACTAAGGGAATTTGTTAAAACCAGACAAACCTTACAAAAGATACGAGAGGGAGTCCTTTGAACAGAGAACGAAAAATAGCAAATAATAGCTGACCATTAATACACAAGATGACAAAACTGAAAAACCACAACTATGGAAATATCCAAAGTAAAATGAGCCTACAAGATTGTAAACAGGGAACCAGAGACATCAATTGGCAAGTGAGGACAACTAGAAACAAAAAGAGGGAAAAGATTGTGTAGTTACAGGACTTCTAAATGGTGACAAAGTTAAGAGAGTTGCAAGATATAATGGACTGTTCTAAATTTGGGGATAAAATTATAAACCATAGGGTAACCTCAAAGAAAAATGAAAGAACTTCTCATCACAATAAAAAAAGAGGACAAAGAAAATATTCAGCATATACTAAAATAGGAGCAACAAAGGAAATGATAAATGATTCATAAACATAACGAGCTCAACACAAAAAATTATATGGAACAAAGAAACCAGGGACACCATGAAAAAACACATACCAAAATGACAGCAACCAATTCATACTTGTCAATAATTACACTGAATGTTAACAGATTAAATGCACCACTCAAGAGACAGAGAGTTGCAGTTTGGATAAGAAAACAAAACCCATCACTATGCTGCCTATAAGAGAAACACCTTAGAGATAAAGACAAAAATAGACTAAAAATAAAAGGTTGAAAAAAGATACATCAAGCAAATGGCAACTCTAAGAGAGCAGGATTGGCAATATTAATTTCTGATCAAATAGACTTTAAGACAAAAACCACCATAGGAGACAAGGAAGGACATTATATAATGATTAAAGGATCAATTGAAATGAAGATATAACCATAATAAATTTCTATGGACCCAATGAAAGAGCCCCAAAACACATAAATCAGACTTTAAAAGAGTTGAAAAGCCAAATAGATGACTTTACAATCATAGTGGGAGAATTTAATACACCAATGTCATTGAAAGATACAACAACTGGAAAGAAACTCAACAAAGATGCAGAAGAACTAAACTATACCATTCACCAACTTGGTCTTATAGACATCTACAGAGCACTTCACCCAACAGCAACACAATATACATTCTTCTCCAGTGCACATGGAACATTTTCCACGATAGACCATATGTTAGGCCATATTGTTGTTGTTTTTATGTGCTGTTAAGTCAGCCCCGACTCATAGCAACCCCTCCTTGGGTTTCTGAGGCAGTATCATTACAGGAGTAGACTGCCCAACCTTCCTTCTGAGGAGTGGCTGGTGAGTTTAACCTGCCAGCCCTCTGTATAGTAGTCAAGTGCCTTAGGCACTATGCTACCAGAGCTCCTTGTTAGGACATAAAGTAAGCCTTAATTAATTTAAAAATATTGAAATACAGCAAAGCATTTTCTCAGATCATAATGCTATCAAATTAGATATCAATAGGAATATCAACATAAGAAGAGTAAACACATGGAAACTGAATAACACCCTCCTTGAGAAAGACTGGGTAAGAGAAGAAATCAAAAGTGAAATTCAATATTTCTTTGAATCAAATGAGAATGAAAACACAACATACCAAAATTTTTGGGACACAGCAAAAGCAAGGATCAGAGGCCAATTTATAGAAACAATGGCACACATCAAAAAAAGAAGAAAAAGACAAAATCAACACTTTAAAGAACATCTTCAACAATTAGAAAAAGAATGCCAAGAAAAGCCTACAGTCACCAGAAGAAAGGAAATAATCAAGATTTGAGCAGAAATCAATGAAACAGAAAATAGAAGGGCAATAGAAAAAATCAACAAGACCAGAAGTTGGTTCTTTGAAAAGATCAATAAAATTGACAAACCACTGGCAAATTTAACAAAGGAAAAGAGGGAAAGAATTCAAATAACATGAATAAGAATTGATATGGGTGACACAACAGAACCAACTGAAATAAAAAAGATCATATCAGGATACTATGAAGAACTGTACTCCAACAAATGTGAAAATCTGGAAGAAATGGACAAATATCTAGAAATACACCACTTACCTAAACTAATCCAGACTGATGTGAAAAAGTTGAACAGGTCCATCACAAAGAAGAAATTGAACAGGTCATCAAAAAATTACCAACTAAAAAAAGTCCTGGCCCAGATAGTTTCACTAGAGAATTCTACAAAACATTCAGAGTAGTACTGATACCAATTCTACTCAAACTATTCCAAAATATAGAAAAGGATGCAATCCTTCCTAACTCATTTTATGAAGTAAGCATAACCTTGATACCAAAACCAGGAAAAGACATCACTCAAAAGGAAAACTACAGACCAATATCGCTCATGAATATAGATGCAAAAGTCTTCAACAAAATCCTAGCCAATAGACTGCAACAAAATATCAAGAGAATCCTTCATCATGACTAAGTGGGGTTCATATCAGGTATGCAGGGGTGGTTCAACATTAGAAAAACTATCAATGTCAGCCACCACATAAATAAAACAAAGGAGAAAACCCACATGATCATATCAACTGATGCAGAAAAGGCATTTGAAAAAATCCAACACCCATTCCTGATCAAAATCCTCAGCAAAATACTAATAGAAGGGATGTTCCTCAACATAATAAATGGCATCTATGAAAAACCAACAGCCAACAATATTCTCAATGGAAAGAGACTGAACCATTCCTCTCAAGCACAGGAACCAGACAAGGATGCCTGCTATCACCACTTCTATTCAACATTGTACTGGAAGTCCAAGCCAGGGCCATAAGGCAAGAAAGGGGAAAAAAAAAAAAAGGACATCCAAATTGGTACAGAAATGTCTAACTATCCCTATTTGCTAATTATATGATCCTCTACCTAGAAAACCCAAGATACTCAGTCAAAAATCTACTGGAACTAATTGAGAGATTTAGCATCATGGCAGGATATAAAATCAACATCCAAAAATCAGTTGGATTCCTTTACACCAGCAAAGAGATAGCTGAAAAAGAAATAAGGAAATCAATAACATTTACAATAGCTAACAAAAAAATAAAATACTTGGGAATAAATCTTACGAGGGACACAAAAGACCTGTACAAATAAAACTATAAAAAACTGTTTCAAGAAACCATAAAAGATCTACATGAATGGAGGAACATCCCATGCTCATGGATAAGAAGATTGAACATTGTGAAAATGTCAATTCTACCCAAAGCAATCTATACATTCAATACAATCCCAATCCATATCTCAACATTCTTTAGGGATATGGAAAAACCCATCACTAACTTTATATGGAAAGGAAAGAGACCTTGGATAACCAAAGCACTATTGAAGAAGAACAAAGTAAGAGGTCTCACACTGCCAGATCTCAAAACCTACTATACAGCCACAGTAGTCAAAACTGCCTGGTATTGGTTTAATGACAG
>NW_006921591.1:9090330-9099234 GCF_000298275.1 Orycteropus afer afer
AATTGGGGTCAATGTCATGAGACAAAGTGTATGTGAACTGCTGTATGGAAAGTGAATTTGCTCTGTACATTTTCACCCAAATCACAATAGTAATAATAATAATAAACCCAGTATATATTATGCTAACTTTTAGAACAATGAGAAGAGAGAAAAGACCCTACTACATTTAAAATAAACATATGCTGTGAGAGAATTTTTTTTTTTTTAATTTTAATTGTAATGTAATAGTCTACTCATCTTACTCTCACAATCTGAAGTATCATGTGATCATTTTGCCATTCTAAACAACAAATGTCTTGCTTAGATGATAACTGTGTGAATACTTGGGAGGTAAGAATGAGAATCATCAATTCACCTCCATGTGAAATAAGATATCAGTTTAGAGTAAACTCCCCTTTTTTCTCAAGACCCAACATTTCTTTCTTTCTTCTCTTCATTTTTATTTTCTTTTTCTATTGTGGTGACAACATGTACAACAAGACTTTGGCCAACATTTCAAATTCAACATTTACAGCTCAGAGACTTTGATGGCATTTTCCATATTGTGCCACAATTATAGCTATCCTTTTCCAAATTATTCCACCACCTATTACCATAAACAGAATGCATAAAGATCAATATCTTAAGGATTAGTGAGCTGAAGGAAACTGGGTTTGGCCATTTTGGCCCATATGATCTACTATGTCAGAATGACAAATTGAAGAGGAATGTTTGGCATTCATCATCACATAGAGTATTTCAGTATCTATCCTGAAGTACAATGCTGTCAGTGATAGGATAATATCCATATACTTATAAAGAAGGCCATCTAATACTACCATTATTCAAATATAGGCACCAACTACCAATGCCAATCGTGAGGAAATTGAAGATTTTTACCAACTTCTGGAGTCTGAAATTGAACGAACATGCAATCAAGAAATGTTGATTATCACAGATGATTGGAATGCAAAAGTTGGAAACAAAGAAGAATCACTGGTAATTTTAAAATATGGCCTTGGTGATTGAAATGATGTTGGAGATTGCATGATAGAATTTTGCAAGACCAATAGTTACTCATTGCAAATACCTTTTTTCAACAACACAAACGATGGCTATACACATAGAATTCACCAGATGGAGTACACAGAAATCAGATAAACTACATCCATGGAAAGAAGGGATTGTTGTTGTTGTTGTTATGTGCTGTTGAGTTGGACCTGACTCATAGCGACTCCTCCTTGGGTTTCCAAGGCAGTATCACTATGGAAGTAGATTGCTCCATCTTCCTTCTGAGGAGTGGCTGGTGGTTTTGAAGCGCCAGCCTTCTGGTTAGCAGTCAAATGCCTTAGGCACTACTCTATCAGAGCTCCCGGAAAGAAGGGATGGAGAAACTCAATATCTTCAGCCAAAGCAAGGCCAGGAGCTTACTGTGGAACAGGCCATCAACTTCTCATGTGCAAATTCAAGTTGAAGCTGAAGACAATTAAAAGAAGTCCAAGAGAGCCAAAATATGACCTTTATTATATCCCTTCTGTGGTAGTTAAATTTGGGTGTCAATTTGGCTCAGCCTGGTTGAGCGGCTGGACAGCTAGTTGTAGTTATTCCCCATGCTGCGATTAGTAATTAACTCCATGGTGGAATCTATTGGTGCAGCTGAGTTGCTGCTTTACGGATGTGTTCTGCTTCCCGTATTTAAGAAGCAATGTTGAAGAAGGTCTCAAGATTTTTGGCACACTTGAACTGTGCATGTAGCTGAGTCTTTATTCAGTAGCCCCCATGCTTTACTGATCTTGAGACTTTCAACAGACTTGAATTAATGGCCTGCCATGTGGTTTGGTAACATCAGGACTGTGCCTTTTTACTTGCCAATGTTGGGTTTATCAGCCTCAGCAGTCAGCAGCTGCCTCACTTCCATGGGCTGGGAGCAAGAGAGTCAAGGGGTTTTCACCCAGTCCCTAGAGCCTAGCACTTTGAACTTGGATGTAAAACCTCCAAACTGTAAGAGAATAAACTCTTTGTGAAAGCCATCAGATTTGTGGTCTATTCCTGTCAGAGTGGCACTAGGTAACCAAAACACCTGAATTTAGAGACCATCTAAAGAATATATTTTATGAATTGAACACCAATAACTGAAAACCAGAGAAATTGTGGGATGACATCAAGAACATGATCCATGAAGAAAGCAAAAGACCATTAAAAAGACAATAAAGGAAGAAAAGACCAAAATGGATGTCAAAAGAGACTCTGAAACTAGCCCTTGAATGAGAGTAGCTAAAGAAAAAGGAAGAATCAACAGGATAAAAGAACAGAACAGAAGATTTCAAAGAGCAACTTGAGAAGACAAAATCAATTATTATAATGATATGTGCAAAGACCTGGAGTTAGAAAACCAAAAGGGAAGAAAATGCTTGTCATTTCTCAAGCTGGAAGACCTGAAAAAAAGAAAAAAAAAAAAAAATTCAAGACATGAGTTGCAGTATTGAAAGATTCTATGGGTAAAATACTGAATCATGCAGGATACATCAAAAGAAGATGGAAGGAATACACGGAGTCACTGGACCTAAAAGAATTGGTTGATGTTCATCTATTTCAGGAGGTGGCATATGATCAAGAACCATTGGGATTGAAGAAAGAAGTTGAAGCTGAACTGAAGGAATTGGCAAAGAACAAGACTCCAGGAATTGATGGAGAATACCCATTGAGATGTTTTAACTTGTCTATGCCAAGAAATTTGGAAAACAACTACCTGGCCAACTGACTGAAAAAGAATCCATATTTTTACCCATTCCAAAGAAAAGTGATTTCACAGAATGTTGAAATTATCAGCAATATCATTAATATCACACACAAATAAAATCTTGTTGAAGATAATTCAAAAATGGTTGCAGTGGTATATTGACAAAGAACTTTCAGAAATACAAACTAGATTTAGAAGAGGACGGAACAAGAGATATCATTCCTGATATCAGATGAATCTTGGCTGAAAACAAAGAATACTGGAAAGATGTTTATTTGTTTTTTATTGACTATACAAAAACATTAGCTTGTTTGGATCATAATAAATTATGGATAACGTTCAGAACAGGAATTCCAGAACAGTTGATTGTGCTCATCAGGAAACTATACATAGACCAGGAGGCTGTCATTCAAACAGAACAAGGGAATACTACATGGTTTAAAATCAGGAAGGGAGAGTGGTAGGGTTGTATCCTTTCACCATACTTACTCAATCTGTAATGCTGAGCAAACTATCTGAGCAATTGGACTATATGATGAAGAAAGTGGCATCAAGATTGGAGAAAGACTCATTAACAACCTGTGATATACAGATGATACAATTTTGCTTGTGAAAGTGAGGATGACTTGAAGCACTTACTGATGAAGATTAATGACTTCAGTTTGCAGAATAGATTACATCTCAACAAAAGAAAATAAAATCCTCACAAGTGGACCAATAAGCAACATCACATTAAATGGAGAAAAGATGGAAGTTGTTAAAGATTTCATATTCCTTGGTTCCACAATCAACAACAATGGAAACAGCAGTCAAGACATCAGAAGACATATTGCAGTGGGCAAATCTGCTGAAAAAACAAAAAACAAACTAAAAAAACTTGTGAAAGTGATGAAGAAGAGAGATGTCTCCCTGAAGTCTAAGGTGTGCCTAACCAAAGCCATGGTATTTTCAATCGCCTCATATGCATGTGAGAATTGGACAATGAATAAGGAAAGCCAAAGACGAGTTGATGCTTTTGAGTTGTGGTGCTGGGGAAGAGTGCTGAAAGTACCATGGACTGCTAAAAGAATTAACAAATCTGTCTTTGAGAAAGTGCAGTTGGAATGCTCCTTGGAAGCGAGAATGGCCAGACTTCATCTCATCTACTTTGGTCATATTATCAGAAGCTACTATTCCCTGGAGAAGGGTATTGTGCTTGGAAAAGTGTAGGATCAACAAAGAAGGGAAGGCCCTCAAGGAGATGGACTGACACAGTGGTTGCAACGATGGGCTCAGATATAACAAGGATTATGAGGCTGGCACAGGACTGGTCATTGTTTCCTTCGGCTGTACACTGGGTCTCTGATTTGGAGCCGACTTGATGGCACCTAACAACAATATAAGCATAAAGTCAATGCTCCACAAACAAAAGTTTCCCCTTTTCTCCTACCTCCTACCCTTGGTAATGACTAAACGACTAATAATTATATATATATATATATATCCTTTTTTTTTTTTTTTTTTCCAACTTACCTGGCTTACCTGGAAATTTTCCCCTCCCACTCCATCCCTGATAAACAACAAAGAAATTTCTTTCCATCTATAAACCTTTCCTGGACTTTTTATAATAGTGGACCAATATAATATTTGTCCTGTGTTTGACTTATTTCATGCAGCGTAATGTCTTCCAACTTCATGTACATTATGCAGTGTTTGCAGATTCTACCTTATTCTTTAGGGTTGCATAGTATTCCATCACGTGTATGTACCACAGTTTATCTATTCCTCAGTTAATGGGCACTTAGGTTGTTTCCCTCTCTTTGCTATTGTGAATAGTGCTGCAATGAACATGAGTGTGTATACATCTATTCATGTACTGACTGTAACTGCTTTAGGATATATACCTAATAATGGGATTTCTGAATCAAATGGTATTTCTATTTCTGAATTTTTAAGTAATCTCTAATCTGATTTCCACAGTGGTTGTATCATTTTACCATCCCACCAGCAGAGTATGAGAGTGCTAATCTCTCCACATCCTTTTCAGCATTTGCTGTTTTCTGTCTTGTCGAACTTTGCTATTAATGCTGGGGTGACATAGTATCTCATGGTTGTTTTGATTTGCAGCTCTCTAATGGCTAATGGTCATGAACATTTCTTCATGTGTTTGTTGGCTGCCTGAATATCTTCTTTTGTGAAGTGTCTGTTCACATCTTTTGCTCATTTTTTAATTGGATTTTTTGTCTTTTTGATATTGAAGTGCTGACCTTCTATAAATGTTAGAGATAAGTATTTTGTCTGATATACCATTGCCAAATAATTTTTCCCAATCTGTAGGTTCTTTTTTCACTCCTTTGGAGAATTATTTTGATGCACATAAGAATTTAATTGTTAGAAGGTCCCTATCATCTAATTTATCTTTTGCTGTTAGTGCATCTTGGGTTATGCTTGATAGTCTATGCCATAAATAAGGGCTCTAAAATGTGCACCTATATTTTCTTTGATGAGGTTTATAGTTTTTAGGTTTCACATTTAAGTCTTTGATCCATCTAGAGTTTGTTTTTGTGTATAGTGTAAGATATGGATGTTGTTTAATTTTTCTGCAAATGAATATCCAGTTTTACCACCATTATATTTGAAATAGACTATCCCTTCCCCATTTAATGGATATCTGTGCTTTGTCAAAGATCAGCTGACCATAGGTCAATGGATCTGTTTCTGGGTTCTCAATTCTGTTCCACTGGTCTAGGTGTCTGTTCTAGTACCAACACCAGGCAGATTTGACAACTATGGTTGTATAGTAGGTTTTGAGATCTGGGAGTGTCAGAATAGTCTTTGCTTAGCTGAGTCTCTTTCCTTTCCATATGGAATTAGTGATGGTTTTTTCCATGTCTTTAAAAAATGTTGATGTAATCTGGATCGGGATTGCAATGAATGTACAGATTGCTTTGAGTAGTATTGATATTTTCACAATGTTCAATCTTCCTATACATTAGCATGACATGTTCTTCCATTTATGTAGATCTCTTATAGTTTTCTTAAAGTTGGGTTTTGTAGCTTTCTTTGCATAGGTCTTTTGTGTTCCAGGTAAGATTTATTGTCAAGTATCTTATCTTTTTAGTAGCTATTGTGAATAGTATTGATTTCTTTATTTCCTTTTCAGAGACTTCTTTGCTGGTGTAGAGGAATCTAACTGATTTGTGCATGTTGATCTTTTTCCAGCTCCTATGCTAAATATTTCAATAAATTCTAGAAGTTTCCTTTCTGATTCTCTTGTGTTTTCTACGTATAGAATCATACATCTACAAATAAGGATAGTTTTACTTCTTTTTTACTGATCTGGGTGACTTTGATTTCTCTTCTTTGCCTTGTTGTCCTGTCTAGGACTTCCAATACAATGTTGAATAGAAGTGGAGATAAAGGGCATCTTTGTCTGGTTCTTGTTTGCAAGAGGAATGGTTTCAGTCTTTCTCCACTGAGAATAATGTTGGCTGTTGATTTTGCATATATGCCCTGTATTATGTTATAGAGTTTCCCTTCTATACCTATTTTTGTGAGAGTTTTGATCAGGAATGGGTGTTGAATTTTATTAAATGCCTTTTCTTCATTGATTGATATGATCATGTAATCATTTTCCTTTATTTTACTTATGTGGTGGATGATGTTGATCGTTTTTTTAATGTTGAACCATCCTTGCATACCTGGTATGAATCTCATTTGGTCATCTATGATGGTGATGATGATGATGATTTTGATATGTTGTTGGAGCCTATTGGCTATTATTTGTTGAAGGTTTTTGCATCTATATTCATATGGGATATATTTCCTTCCTAGTGGTGTCATTGCCTGGTTTTGGTATCAGAATGATGCTTGCTTCATACAATTAATTAGGGAGGATTGCATCCTTTTTTGTATTATTGAATAGTTTGAGCAGGATTGGTGTCAGCTCTTCTGTGAATGATGGGTGGACTTCTCCACAGAAACCAATGGGGCCAGGACATTTCTTTGTTGATAGCTTTTTTTATGACCTGTTCAATTTCTTCTTTTATTATGGGTTTGCTGAAATTTGTACCTCAGTTTGTGTTAGTTCAGGTAAGTATTATGTTTCTAGAAATCTGTCCATTTTCCTAGGCTTTCAAATTTATTGAAGTGTAGTTCTTCATAGTATACTAATATTATTCTGTTGGTTCTCTTGTGACATCACCCCTTTCATTTCTTATTTGTATAATTTGCATCTTCTCCATCTTTTCCTTTGTTAAGTTTGCCAGTGGTTTGCTGATTTTATTAATCTTTTCAAAAGACCACTTCTAATCTTGTAGATTTTTTCTATTGTTATGTTATCCTATTTTCTGTTCCATTTATTTCTGCTGAGATCTGTAATATTTCTTTTTCCTGGTGACTGCAGGCTTTCTTTTTCTTTCTTTTCCTTCTCTGTTTTAAATTGTTGGAGATATTGGCTTAAGGGGTTGATTTTGGCTCATTCTTCTTTTTTGATATGTGAATCTGTTGCTATAAATCGCTTTTGCTGTCTCCAAAACATTTTGATATGTTGAGTTTTCATTCTCATTTGATTCAAGGAAGGTTTTCAAGTCATTTTTTTTTTTTTTTTTAGTTTCTTCTATTATCCATTTGTTTTTAAAGAAGGTGTTATTCAGTTTCCATGTGTTTGCTCTTTTTCTGTTGGTCTTCCTAGTGTTGATTTCTAATTTTATAGCATTGTGGTCGGACAAAATGCTTTGCAGTGTATCAATGTTTTTAAATTTATTGAAGCTTGCTTTGTGGCCTAACTTATGGTCTGTCTTGGAGAATGTTTCATGTGTGGTGGAAAAGAATGTATATTTTGCTATTGTTGGGTTGAGTTCTCTGTAGATGTCTATAAGGTCAATTTGGTTGATCACATTGTTTAATTCTTATGCATCTTTGTTGATGTTTTTCTTCCCCCCCAAGCTCTATCTCTTATTGAAAGTGGTGTATTAAAGTCTTTTATCACTGTGGCATAGTACCTAAGACATTTGACTGCTTGCCAGAAAGCTGGTGGATCAAGCCCACCAGCTACTCCTCAGAAGGAAGGTTGGGCAATCTACTTCCATAGTGATACCACATCAGAAACCCAAATAGGAGTCGCTATGAGTGAGATCCGACTCCACAGTGGTGAGTTTAGGTGAGTGAGTCTATTACTGTGGAGTCATATATTTGTCTTTTCATTTCTATTAAATTCTGATTTATGTATTTTGGGGCTCTTTCATTGGATGCATAGATATTTATTGTGGTTATTTCCTCTTGTTCAATTTATCCTGTAATCATGGTAAAAATGTCCTTTCTTTTTTCTTATGGTAATTTTTGTCTTAAAGTCTATTTTATCAGAAATTAATATTTTCAATCCTGCTCTTTTTTGATTGCCATTTGCTCAGTACATCTTTTCCCAGTCTTTGATTTTTAGTCTATTTTTGTCTTTGTGTCTAAGGTGAGTCTCTTGTATAGAGCATATTGTTGGACCATGGATTCTTATCCAGTCTGCAACTCTCCGTCTCTTGAGTGGTGCATTTAATGCATTTATATTCAGTGTAATTATCAACAAGTGTCAATTTACTGATGTCATTTTTATGCATTTTTTCATGGTGTTGCTCATTTCTTTTTTCAATATAGTGTTCTGTGCTGAGCTCCTTTTGTTGTTAACTCATGTTATCATTTCCTCCGTTGCTATTGTTGCAGTATTTGCTAGATATTTGTGATTGTCCTCTCTTATTATTTTGATGCAAAGGTTAATTATTTTCCTTTGAAGTTACTGTGTAATTTATAATTTTTTTTCCAAAATTTAAAACAGTCTGTTTTATCTCACAATTGTCTTGACTGCTAAAATGTTTAGAAGTTCTGCAACTACACTATTTATTACTTCTTTTTGGTTTGTAGTTGTCCTCATTTACCAGTTGATGCTTCTGGATCCCTGATTACAATCTTATAAGATTATTTTACTTTGAATACTTCTATAACTGGGTTGGTGTCTTCATGCATGTTAATCATCAGTGTGTTTGTTGTTGTTGATTTTCTATTGGAAGACTCCCTTTAACATCTCTTGTAAGCTTGGTCTGATTTAAAGAGTTCTCTTAATTTCTGATAATTTGGAAATCTCCTAATTCCACCCTCATATTTGAAGGACAGTTTTGCTTGATATATAATTATTGGTTGGAGATTATATATATATATAT
>NW_006921591.1:9101259-9104256 GCF_000298275.1 Orycteropus afer afer
AAAAAAAAAAAAAGAAAAGAAAAGAAAAAAAAACTCAACTGCATAAACAAACACAAACAATCACACACACACATGGTTGTGCCTTCAGGACAGCCAGCTGTCCACAGCTCCATTTTCTCCTTAATCACTGTTTTCATTCAGGTTCTTCTACTAGTTGCTATTTAATCCAAGTCCTTATCCTTGCCTTAAAAATGTAATGCAATAAATGAAAAGAAAAGTTTCTAAAAATATTTGAAAAGCATAAAAGAACTATAACGAACAAAAGAAGAAAAAATTCTCAATATCTAGGGAAGGTGGAATGAGAGAAAAGAGCAAGAGTAACAGAATAGTTGTGAAAAAATGGACAAACTGCAAAAAGGAAAAACAAGGGATGGGAAGGGCCAAAAGAAAGAAAAAAAATGGAAGCAAGAAAAGGGAAGAGAGAAAAGGAATAGAAAACAAACAAAAAACAAGGACTGGGAAGGGGAAATAAAAAGGAAGAATGGAGGAAGACAAAAACAGTAATTGAAAAACAATCTAAAACAAAACAGGGGACAGGGGACAGGACACAGTACCCTGGCTATATCGGGGCACAGACTGGGATGGAATTCCTGCTGGTCAATAAGGTGGTTGGAGACAGGGAATGACCACAGCTCTGTTCACAAGAGTGTGTGGGGTATAAGAGTAGCGAGAATATCACACTTTTTTTGTGGTCAGCCTCCAGTCCATCTGTCCATGTTTTCCTCAGAAAGTGAAGCCCACTTATGTGTCACAGTCCAGGTAAGAATGCCACTTGCATATGTTCAAAATAGTCTTGCCCCCAGCTTGCAAATATTCAAAATGGTTGAGCCCTCAGGATAGCTGCTGGCAGTCGGCAGGTCTTTTTGTCTCCTCCTTCACTCTTTTCCTTTCTGATTGCCAGGCAGCATTATAGTTCTTGTCCATGAAGTCTTTAGGGAGCAGAGCCAATTCTTAGGTTGCTACTAGTATATAATCAAAATGGCTCTACCTCCGGATAGCCAGCTGTCCACAGCTCAATTTTCTCCTTACTCACTGTTTTCATTCAGGTTCTTCTACTAGTTGGTATTTAATCCACTTCCTCATCCTTGCCTTAAAGTGCAGTGTTCCAGGATCATCTTCTGTATTGGTTTCAATTGGTTTCTCATTGCTTTGTTGCAGAGTCTGGGTAGCTTCTCTGCATATTCTGCCATCTTGGCAAAATGGCAAATTTCTATCCAAATTTACTTTGCAATAATTCACAATGGAAAAGACGAATATGCATATGAGCAATGGCCAGATTATATATGAAAACAAAATTCTGACCCACATAGGAAACCCAGGAAGCCAAATCACAACTCTGCAGCATTAAGCCAAGAATAGTCAAGACTTGGTCAATATTTCCAGTTTCTCTATTTTTAGCCCTTTTCCCAACTCAGGAATGACCATCAAAAAAGTTTTGTATTCTCCCCCAAATCAATTATATAAATGTCCTATATATAATTAATCTAGCTTCAGCTTTTACATGTCAACAATTTCCAATCAGATCATACCTGAAGTCTTCCTGTTTTTCAGCATAAAATTTTCCTACTTCTCTCAGAGCCTTGAGTCTCTGCCAAACATAACTGGTGATGATTGACTCCTTTGCTGTGACAAGCTCTAAATAATGAGTCTCTGTTTGTTGTCTCTTAGGTGTTCTTTGTTTATTTCCATACAACACATACTTTCCATTTTGACTAGGTGTGCCTATTCACCAACCCACAGATTCATCAGGCCTGTTCAACCTCTAAGCTTTTATGCATCATGTTTCCACAATATTTTGGCTCAGCCAAATCCCTCTCTCCCATCAAACACTGTCCACCAAATTCCAACTGTATGATGAAAACATTTTTCATAATCCATTTATTCCAACATCCACCCTTTTTCTCTCCTATCTGCCATCTCATGTCCCTGAATATCAGTACCACAAAAGCGAAATATTTTTTATGTCTGTATTTTTCAATCTAACAGAGTCACATTAGCTGTATGACTATTATGAAGTGTAATTCAAGACATATCATATAAGGCAGCATTAGAAGATAGGAGGTACAGATTAACTGTCATGTAGGGAACCCATGAAGCAAACAGAGACTGTAGGACTCAAGCAGGGTTTATCTTGCTTGTAATAATTTCTGCAGTCAAGGAGAAGCTCTGCCTTTCCACTTCTCAGTGAATCCCCTTCCACAAGGGTCTACAATGATGAAATTGAAGGATAACACTTGAAAAAACACCTTTGTATTCTTACATGTGTCGGGGTTATATATGTGAGATTTCACACCCACAAAGTAAAGAATACTTATAAACACACTCACTCACACACACACACAATTTATGTTATGTGTTCTACAAGTTAAAAATATCAATTAGTAATGAGATTGCTATAACTGTTTTATTCTCCTGGAGGAGCACTGTGGCCCTTTCAAAGATTCTTTGGTGTACCACTGTGAAGTCTCCAATTCTCACTCAGTCATCTTATTTATCTAGTGAACCATGACATTGGTGAATCCTAAGAATATATTTAGACCTCATGGCATACGCTGTTATTTTATAATTTTAGTATTGTGTGTGTGTGTGTGTGTGTGTGTGTGTGTATAGTTGCTTGTAACTATATTCAATTTAATTTTCAATATTTTATTAGCTTTATAAGTATTCAACATGACAAATACCAGGGATCTTTTATTGACAACTTACTTTATCCTTACGAAAAAAAATGCATTCTATGTGACGTATCCACATTTACTAATTTCTATATAATTTGGTTCAATAAATGAATCTATGATACTAATTCATTTATTGATTTATTGAACCAAATTATATAGAAATTAGTAAATGTGGATTTTTTTTGGTAAAGATAAAGTAAGTTGTCAAAAAAAGATCCCTGTTATTAATAGGAGCTCTGGTAGCATAGTGCCTAAGGCACTTGACTGCTCACCAGAAGGCTGGCAGTTCAAACCCACCAGCCACTCCTCAGAAGGAAGGTTG
>NW_006921591.1:9104356-9106062 GCF_000298275.1 Orycteropus afer afer
CTCCTGCCCCCTGAGCTGTCTCCCTGTGCATAAGCAGCCCTTCTTTCTCTCATGATTGTTCTCTCCAAGGAGTATATCTATCTCAGGTAAATGTTCAACTCATATGCCTGTCTTTTGTTTGGCTGGAAGCACAGGTGTGGGTTCAATTCCAGACCAACCTGAAGGGCAGCTAGGTGCAATAGTCTCAGTGGTTCCACCAGGCTCTATCAGACCACCAAACCTGCCCTTCACCTTTTTTTATTCTTCCAATGATTTTGAGTGTTGTTCCACATTGTTGCCTGGATGGTTTCTCCCAAGAAATTAGAGCTTAGTCTTATTGGTTGCCCTTTATAGGTAACTTTTCTTTTTTCCCATGCTGCTTTAAGGATTCTTTCTTTGTCTTTGGTTTTGAGCTTGATTATGATATGTATTTGTGATTTTCTTTCTGTGTGTATACTGTTTGAGATTCATTGAATACCTTAGGTGGATATATTCTTGTCATCCAACATATTAGGGAAACTCTCTCCCAACAAATCTTTGAAAATTTTCTGTGTGATTTTATTCTTCTCTTCCTGTTCCGGAGTTCCAATTGTTATTGTTGTTAGGTGCCATAGAGTCTGCTCTGACTCATAGCAATCCTGTGTACAACAGAACAAAATACTGCCCAGTCCTGTGCCAGACTCACAATCCTTGCTATACCTTAACCCATCATTGCAGCCACTGTGTCAGTCCATCTTGTTGAGGGTCTTCTCCTTTTTCACCAACCTTCCACATTACCAAGCATGATATCCTTCTCCAAAGAATGCTCCCTTCTAACAACATAACCAAAGTAGGTGAGATGAAGTCTGGCCATTCTCATTTCCAAGGAGCATTCTGGCTGCTCTTCTCCTAGGCCAGATTTGTTAGTTCTTCTGCCAACCTGTAGTAATTTCACTACTCTTCACCCACACCACAATTCAATAAGTCTTCCTTATTCATTGTCTAGCTTTCACATGCACATTAGGCTATTGAAAATAGCATGGCTTGGTTTAGGTATATCTTAGTCGTCAAAGGGACATCTATGCTTTTCAGCACTTTCACAAAGTTTTTTTGCAGCAGATTTTCCCAGTGTAATATGTCATTTGATTTCTTGACTGCTGCTTCCATTGGTGTTCATTATCAGTGATTTGTATGACCTTGTCAGTATTTTCCTTGATCTCTTAATGCATTGAAAGTACTCAAATATAATTCTTTTGAATTCTTTGTCAGGGAGTTCCAATTCTGTTTCTTCTTCCTGGATGTTTTCTGAGTTTGTATCTTGTTCCTTTGTTTCTACTACTTTATTCTTTTTGTGGACTGTGATGATCTGTTCTCTCTGACATGGTAGTGGTGGTATATTTGCTTTTAATGTGTGAAAGAGAATAAGAGTTTGTGTAAAGATCTCTGTTAGATGTTCATAAGGAATAGTTGAGGGTGAGTTGAGCTGGCTGCCATCTATAATTGGTAAGTTGGTGCCAAAGCAAGTGGTGGCCCTCACTCAGTCATTGGGGATGCAAGAGGTGCAGGTATGGTTGGGTTGTGTTGGAACAGTTGCTGTCTTCCACTCAGAATAAACAAACAAACAAACAAACAAATAAATAATAAAGACAAGAAAATAAAAAAAAGGGGCAAGATGGCGGACTAGGCAGAAGGATTGCACAGACCCTCTTCAACAAAGAAAAGGGAAACCAATTAACACAGACACAGAA
>NW_006921591.1:9112184-9120850 GCF_000298275.1 Orycteropus afer afer
TCAAACCCACCAGCCACTCCTCAGAAGGAAGGTTGGGCAATCCTACTTCCGTAGTGTTACTGCCTCGGAAACCCAAGGAGGGGTCGGGGCCAACTCGATGGCAAACAACAACAACAACAACATGATACTAATATAACTGAAGAATAAGCCTTACATGTTTTACTCATCTTTTTTAGACTATGTTATGTTAACTTTTCTCTTTTTGTGTATTATTTTCAGATTTTATACATGTTAACTGACCATATCCTTTACTCTGTTTTTGGTCTACAAATTATATCGTCTTTGGTCAGTGGAAGACCCTTTTGAACTTGTTCTTGTGTCTTATTGCCATGATTGCAATAGTATTTAAAAGGTTTTTTTTTTTTTTTTTTCCTTCTGGTAAAGCAAGATAAATCTGAATCTCTTTGTTTCCCCCTGCCTAGACACAGAATGAAAATAATAAAACAAAACAAACAAAACAGTTGCCTTGGAGTCAACTCTGACTCATGGCAACCACGTGTATGTCAGAGTAGAACTATGCTGCATAGAGTTTTCAATGGCTGATTTTTCAGGAGAAAATTGTCAGGGTTTCCCTCTGTGGCACCCCTGGGTGGATTTGGACTTCAAACCTTTCTTTTAGCAGTGGAGCACACTAGTTATTTGGCTACTCAGGGACTCCAAACAGAACAAACATTTCTCTAAAGAGTCAGATCCAACTCATAGTAACCCCTCCTTGGGTTTCTGAGGTGGTATCACTACAGAAGTAGATTACCCCAATCTTCCTTCTGAGGAGTGGCTGTTGGATTTGAACTAGCACCCTTCTGGTTAGCAGTCAGATGCCTTAGACCCTATACCACCAGAGAAAATATAGAAAAATACAGTTCAGATTCTGAGCTCTGAGGAATATTGCAGAATGTTAATACTCTTGAGTCATTTCAGTTGAAAAGGAGAGACAAACAATTATTTTTATTTTTATTCTTGTAAAGGCATATTGATTTTTCCTATTTACTATCAATAGTTATTGTCCATGCTTAAATACCTATTTAATTGTCCTTTTTCCCTCTTATCCCAAAAATACTGATTGCTAACAAAACAAATATAATTACATATTTGCTTTTACTAAAATACTGAAAAAAAGCTTCAAAACAATATTTATACAAAGTTAAATGTACTGCATACAATTCAACAGGTTTCTAATATATTTTTTAGAATATATAGTATTTCATATTGAATACTCTTTTTTGTTGTTGCTGTTCCCTATATAAGATGCTAATTGAGTAATTATATGTTGGATAATATATGTCACTGGATTATTTATTTATTTTTCAGCCAGAGTACTGGCATTCTCATAGCAGGTGTTACTAAAAAGTAGACTCTCTCAGACACTAGTCTCTTTTTGGTAGAGATAGCTCCTAGATTAGAGGAGAGGGTTTACTCTAACTGTCCATTTTGAGATTTGGAAAATTCTTTCATTTTGCCACAAGCACCTTGTCAATCTTCAATGTTTCTATTGACTCTCTCTCTCTCTCTTTGGTTGATTACTGTTAGAATTTAGCAATTCTATCTCTTATTATTTTTGTCTGAATAATATTAAAACTCAAGTATTTTCACCAGTTCAATCAATTAACTGTAATAAATCTTATCCAGTCTTATGAGTTTTTAATGTATCTTGTTCCTTCTTATGAGCTTCAAAATCATCATTTTATTTTATACAACATTCCTTTACCAGTTTGTTATCTTATGTTATATATTAAGCTACAATATATAAATGCAAATAATTATCCTAATTAACATTATCTTGACCCAGTACCAGCCAAATCTGTACTTTTCCGAGGGGAATCAGGTGGCTTCCTGTATCTTAGAATACTATATGACTAATAGAGAGTGTATTAATTTAAGCTCTTGATGTTTTTCCTTAACTCCTTTAATTTTTTTTCATCAGTTAAAATTCAGTCTTTCTATTATCTTATCAATATTCCCTTACAAATTATTGTTGTTGTTGTTGTTGTTGTTTGCCGTCGAGTCGGCCCCGACTCATAGCGACCCCTCCTTGGGTTTCCAAGGCAGTATCACTACAGAAGTAGGATTGCCCAACCTTCCTTCCGAGGAGTGGCTGGTGGGTTTGAACCGCCTGCCTTCTGGTTAGCAGTCAAGTGCCTCAGCCACTATGCTACCAGAGCTCCCAAGAATAATGTGGAAATTGAGTTTTTCAAAAATCTTTTAAAATATATAAATGTCTATTACTTCACTAATTCTAAACAGCTCAAGACAATGATAATGAAGCAAGAATATATCAATTAAGTTTAATTAACTGTGAAAAATAAGAATTAGGAAACTAAGAAATTTGTAAAAAAGATTCTTTTTTAGAATCATATGGTTTCTGGATTTTGTTGATCCAGATGAAACCGTTTCCTAAATGATGTCAGCTGTTACAGATATAACACATTGCAATTACAGTTAACATCTGTGGTTTTTTAAATCTCATTTACATATGGCTTTAGTAATTTCATATTAGTGGAGAAAGGAAATTTGTATATGGAATCGATATTAATTTTACGTTTTATTATAAATGTACTTATCATTACAGAGTTAAAACATAAATGTATAGAATTAATATAGGTAAACTGAAAATTTTCTTATTGCCAATTACTTAGTTTAAAGATTATATTTTAAAGACATTTAATAAAATAAGTTCACATGAGAATTAATGTTTTGGGAAAAATGTTTAAAAATATGCTTTTGCTAATGGAGACAAAGATGTTCATTTAACCACTCATCTTTCTAGAATATAGTACAATTTCTTGCTGCCATATTTTTTGTCTAAGACCCTAGAGTCAGGCTCAGAGCCTTTTTAATTCTTTAGTTTATGACCTGTTCTTATAAAAGAAATGTTATTTTATTGAATTATAGTTTACCAAATTGTTTGAACTATAATTCATATTCATTTTAAGTTCATATACAGAAATGTAATGTAACCCTTATTTTCTGGCTCTAACTCAGCAAAACATATTCAATTTAAATCTCAAAATTCAAGTATACCATATTTTACAGTTTTGAGTATTTACATATCATTAATTTATTTGGACTTCAGCTTTACCAATGGACAATTCTCAAAAACCTGCGATTTATGAGAATTGTTAAATAATTCAATAAATTTTAACAAATTTATGTTGTTGTTGTTGTTGGTAGGTGCCATCAAGTCATCTCTGACTCATAGCGACCTTGTATACAGCAGAAAGAAATACTGTTCGGTCCTGTGCTACCTCCACAATATTTGCCATACCTAAGCCCATCATTGTAGCCCTGTGTCAATGCATCTTGTAGAGGGTCTTCTCCTTCTTTGTTGACCCTCCACTTTACTAAGCATGACATCCTTTTCCAATGAACGGTTCCTTCTGACAACATGACCAAAGTAAGTGAGACAAAGTCTGGCCATTCTCTCTGCCAAAGAGCATTCCAGCTGCACTTCTTCCAGGATAGATTTGTTAGTTCTTTTAGCAGTCCATGGTAATTTCAGCATTATTCACCAACATCACAACTCAAAAGCATCAACTCTTCTTCAGTTTTCCTTATTCATTATCCAGCTCTTGCATGCATATGAGGTGATTGAAAATACCATGGCTTGTGTCAGGTACACCTTAGTCTTAAGGAGATATTTTTGCTCTTCAGCACTTGAAAGAGGTTTTATGCAGCTGAATTGCCCAGTGCTATAGGTCATCTGATATCTTGACTGCTGCTTCCATTGGTGTTGATTATAGAACCCAGTAATATGAAGTCTTTGACAACTTCAATCTTTTCTCCATTTATTGTGATGCTGCTTATTTGTTCAGTTGTGAGGATTTTTGTTTTCTTTATATTGAGCTGTAATCCATACAGAAGGCTTCGATCTTCATTAGTGCTTCAAGTCATGTTCATATTTAATAAGCAAGGTTGTGTCTTCTGCATATTGCAGGTTGATAAGGAGTCTTCCTCCTATCCTGATATCCCATTCTGCTTCATATAATCGAGATTTCTGGATGATTTGTCCAGCATGCAGAATGAGTAAGTGTGGTAAAAAGACACAACCCTGTAACATACCTTTACTGGTTTAAAATCTTGCAGTATCGCCTTGTTTGTTTGGAACAACAGCCTCTTGGTCTATGTACAGTTGCCTCATGAGCACATTTAAGTGTTCTGGAATTCTCATTCTTCTCAATGTTATCCATAATTTGTTACTTTCCACACAGTTGATTGTCTTTACATCATCAATGGAACACAAGTAAACATGTTTATGGTATTCTTTGTTTTCAGCCAAGATCCATCTGACTTCAGCAATAATATTCCTTGTTCCATGTCCCCTTCTGCAACCAGCTTGAATTTCTGGCAGTTCCCTGTTGATGTACTACTGCAACCATTTTTTAATTATTTTCAGGAAAATTTTGTTTGCTTGTAATATTAATGATATTGTTCTAAAACTTTTGCATTCTGTTGGATCACCTTTCTTGGGGAAGGACACAAATATGGGTCTCTTCCAGTCAGTTGGTCAGGTAGTTGTCTCCCAAATTTCTTGGTATAAATGAGTGAGACTTCCAGTGTTGCATCCATTTGTTGAAACATCTCAATGAGTACCCCATCAATTGCTGGAGGATTGTTTTTTGTTCATTTCTTCAGTGAAGCTTGGGCTTCTTCCTTCAATACCATTGGTTCTAGATTATATGCGCCCATCTGAAATGGTTGAATGCAGAAAAATTCTTTTTGGTATGGTGTTTCTGTGTATTCCTTCTATTCTCTTTTGTTGCTTTCTGTGTCATTCAATACTTTACCCACCCACCATCACACCACCCACTCTTATCTAATCTACTCCTACTCATAGCAACCCTATAGGACAAAGTAGAACTGCCTTATTGTATTCCCAAGGCTATAAATCTTTATGAAAGCAGACTGTCCCATCTTTCTCCTGTGGAGAACCTACCTCATGCATTCAAACTACCAACCTTTTTGTTAGCACCCTATAGTTTAACCACAGCATGACCATGGCTCTTTATTTTCCCCATTAAAAGTAAATGAATAAATAATACTTCACTGCTGTCCAGTAGATTTGACACATAGAGACCCCTCCTTGGGTTTCCAAGGCACAGCCCCTAAGGTATTTGACTGCTAACCAGAAAGCTGGTGGTTCAAATCCACCAGCCACTCCTTGGAAGGAAGGTTGGATAATCTAGTTCTGTAGTGATACAGACTCGGAAACCCAAGGAGGGCTTGCTATGAGTCGAATCCAACTCCACGGCAGTGGTTGCATTTTTTTTTTTTTTTTGCATTATCTCTATGGAATTAGATTGCTCAATTTCCCTTCCAAGGAATGGCTGATGCCTTTGAACCACCAGTCTTCCAACTAGCACTCAAATGCCTTAGGCACTAGGCTAACAGAGCTCCCTTATTTTGCCCATAAAATCCTTCAGTATTGCAACTGAAAGCTAGAACTTTTTCTTATATTTTTCAGCTTCAGAAATGCCTAGTGTGTTCTGCCCTTTAAAGGGTTTTGTAACTTATTACACAATTTTATTTTGTCTTCTCAAGCCACTCCTTGTATGCTTCTATTCAGCTCTTTTAGTTCATCATTTCTTTCATTCCCTTTAGTTGCTCTCAGTTCAAGAGCAAGTTTCAGAGTCTCTTCTGATACGCATTTATGACTTTTCTTTCTTTTTTGTCTTTTTAATGACTTTTTGCTTTCTTCAAGTATCATGTTCTTGATGTTATCCCATAACTCATCTGGTGTTCAAAATGCATCAAATCTGTTCTTCAGATAGTTTCTGAATACAGGTGAGATATACTCAAGGCTGTATTTTGGCTCTGAATCTCAATAGGAATATCAGGTACCTGTCCTCCCTTGCTGACTACCCTCCACCTTTCTCTCTCCTCCAGCCCCGACCCCACTTTCAAGATAATAATACCAAGTAAAAAAAGTAACTTGAAAAACAGACCCTGTATGAAGTGCAGTAAAATGACCTAGAACTGAGATTGAGTAGTAATTTTAACAATATTGGATCATCCAATCAACGATCATGATATATCTGTTCATTTATTTGTTCTTTTCTCATTTTCATTTTTTAAAATTTTTCAACAGTATATTTTATGGTTTTAATAAAAAAGACCCTGCACATATTTTATTAAATATATTCCTAAGTATTTTATAAATGCCATTGTAAAAGACATTGCCTGGAACATTTGTCTTGGACATTTGATTCTTTCTTCAACCTTCAAAAGATTCTCTAAATGTACACAACACTTGAGGATGCTATTTCAGGTCTCATATATTTCCTGCACCCAAAGCAGGCTGCTTTCATAGATTTGTGGAGTCTTTTTCTGTTCCTTTACCAGGCTTTCAGATTTTAGCAGCACCATGTCTGCTCATCAGAGGGAGATTTCTCTTAGTTCTCCTGTCCCTCCCTATACCCACAGATGGCATATTAAGTCTGTAAGACTCCAACATTTCAGGAATCACCCTCATTTCTCCTGCATTGCCCTCAAAGTTCAGCTCACTTGTGGCTGTGCCTCACAAGTGGTGTCTCTTAGCTCCACTTCTCTTTTCCATGAACTCACTGCAGGTTCATGGAAAAGAATGGGCAAGAAAATGCTAACTCTTTGTGTTCAGAGTTCTTAGGGATGCTAAACCATTATGTCAGCTCAAGGTTAGCATTTAGCTATATGTGAACACTTTAGCTTCATTTTTCTTCATTTGTTCTGACTCACTTCTTTGGTGGTTTCTTCTTCCCACTTTCCTCTATGGATGAAATCAGCCATAGGCATATCTCTCTTAGGAGGTTCCTTTTGTTTTCTAGAATTTAATTCAGTAACATTATTTGTTACCTCAGCTCTATGATAAAATATCAAACATGAAATCCACTGCCATGAAGTCAACTCTGACTCATAGAGACCCTATACAATTGCCCAGTAGGGTTTCCAAGGATGTAAATCTTTACAGAAGCAGACTGACTCATTTTTCTGCCATGGGGTAGCAAGTGGGTTTGAACTACTACCTTTTTGGTTAGCAGCCCAATTCTTTAAGCACTGCATCACAGAGCTCCTTAGCTTTGCAATACACATTAAAAACAATAAAAACCCCACAATGATATACAAGATTTCTGCTCTATTCTTCTTGTTATGCTGGTATTGGTACTGTCTTACAACTCTCTAACTCTTAAGTAGAATATGAAGTTTCACTTCATTTTTAGTTTTAGCTCTACCCCCTCATCTCTATTTAGAATTCCATTACAGAGCTTTCATAAATTACTTTTTATCTGTTTTTGACATTTTCATGATATTTTATAGCTTTTAATACCTGCAAAACTTGGTTAAATTTTTAAAAAGCAGTTATTTACTCATGAATGCCTATGAAAATCTACAATTTACAGAGTATAATAGAATGTTTGAGTTTCTCAGGAGAAAAATGGAAAGAATGAACACAGAGACAGAACTGAACTGAAATCTGGCTTTGATGCATATCAGCTTTGTGACCTTGAACACATCCTCTTTCTTTGTTGTTTCTCAAATGTTTAATTTATGAAGAAAAATTATAATACCTATCACAAGGAATTTATAAGAATTAAATGAGATAGCATATGTGAGTAGAGTGGGGAGATATGGCATACAGTAAGCAACTGATCTCTTTTAGTTGAATCTCATATAGTGAACTGAAATTCCTTTAAAATTGAAAGGAAAATGATGTATTTTATTCATCTCTATAGATTGGATTGTGATTATTTCCATGTAGTCTGCAGAAAAGGAAACATTTTACAAAGCCAATGACTACTAAGTGTAATTGCAAGAAAATACTATTTTGAAAGCAAACTATATATCTGCTCTTCAATTTCTTTCCCCACTTAAGCAAACTTTTTCATATCTTCATGATTTTTGTGCACTTCAGCTTGAGGTTTTGAATTTCTGATTCATGTATACAAATACTAATTTTTTTTATATTAAATTTATACTTATGTGATAGGTTAAATCTTTGTTTTGTTGTTTTTCTTGGGGGACTATTTCTATCATTTGAAATATTCTATTTATAATTTTTTTTTAATTTTTCCTTTATAGTAGCTTTACTTGGAAATTACTTATAGTTTTCTATTTACTTTTAAATGTTTTACATCTTCTTAGACCATTAATAACAAGTGTTTCTACATTCATAGGGATGAGGGGGTTGGCCAGAATATTGGTTAAAGTGTATTCTTTTATGCTTATATGGAACTTCTTTAATTTTGGGTAACTTTTTGGTAGGAATGGTTAGTTTTTTGGTAATTTTTCATTGTTTAGTTTCTATATCATTCTTAATTTTAACTAGTTATGTCTTTGTTTTCCTTCACCACACCTTAAATATCTTCAAATCACATACCTCCCCAGCAGAAGCTGTGCTACTTCCTTTTAATTTCTTTGTAATCAAGTTAAGATAAAGTTGCTCTCAGAAATGTTTGCAATATTTCTTATTTCAAAGTGGGACTCTCATCTTTCTGATGAGTCTCCATCAAACCCTGCTTTTGCTTTGTCTATGTAGCTGGCTAGGCTGCTTTGAGATGTTCATCACAAGTAAGTGGGACCCCAAGGATAATGCACATGGTTAAGTGCTATATTAATAGCTGAAGTGGTGGCATAGTGCCTAAGGCACTTGATTGCTAATCAGAAGGCTGGAGGTTCAAACCCACCAGCCACTCCTC
>NW_006921591.1:9121388-9139966 GCF_000298275.1 Orycteropus afer afer
AGTTAATGATTTTGTCTCAAAATTCTCATCCATTTTACTGCAATGAAAATAAAAATGTTAACAATTTCTATGTATTAGCTTGCTATGATTTATTTTCTATACTTTTAAATATCTCTACCTTTACTTCTTTACAGAAATGGATTGCCCCATCTTCCTTCTGCAGAGTGGCTGGTGGCTTTGAACCCCTGATTTTCTGGTTAGCAGCCAGATGTCTTAAGGGGACCAGAATTCCTTCTAATAGAAATATGTATTCTCAAATTACTATTCAATCCATGTTAACCCTTATTTCTGACTATCTAGGTACTGATAGAATATCAGAGATTTTTTTGTTAATAATATTTCATGTTTTTTTTCTGCTGAAATTTGCACAGCAAATTAGGTTCATATTTAACACTTTCTGTACATCTTGTCCAATGACATTGGTTACCTTCCTCCAAATGTGTCAGCATTCTAAATATTTCTATTAGGGAGTTTACATTTCTATTAATCTACTTTTCCTGACTACACTTACCTTCTCATCTTTGCTATAAGATAAACATTGATCATTCTGTCTCATGTAGATTACCTGTTTAAAGGAGCACAGTACTCACAGGTGATATTATTTATTTTATAGGTCTATCTGTTAGTTAACTGGAAAATAATATCCAGGAGTGATGTCATTTGAAAGTTTGAAGGATATCTCAGGATAATAATCTTAGGAGCTCCTCTAGTCTCTACCAGGCCACTAAATCTGATTATATGTGTGTATGTGTGTGTGTGTATAAAATAAATAATTTGAGTTTTCTTCTACATTTTTCTCCCATTTTATACAAGATCACATATGGTGTTCTTGGTCAGAAGAGTAGGTAATGGTAGTTCTTCTGTATTCAGGATAGATGTTCCTGTGGTTCATAGGGAATGTTAGTCCTCTAGACTAGTTTCTTCTCTGAAGTCTTTGGTTTCTCTTTTTTCTCTTGCTCTGAAGAAGAGACCAATAGTTACAACAGAATATTAGAGATTCTTCAACTTCTCTAAACTGCTAAACTCACCCACACAAAGAGGAAGTGATTGATAAAATAATTTTGTGCTACTCACATATGGGATATTTTGCTTTTAAAGAATCCTATTCTATTGCCTTAGGATACTATTTTGTTGTTTGTTTCATAACAAATTAGAGGTATTAGAAATATTGAGAAGAAGGGGAAATCCAGAACACTGAAGTGTGTTCATGAGGAACCTGAACATAGATCAAGAGGCAGTCTTTTGAATAGAACAAGGTGATACTGCATGGTTTAAAATCAGGAGTGTGTCAGGGTTGTGTAAATAATCCGAGAAACTTGTCTATATGAAGAAGAATGCAGCACAGGATTAGAGGAAGACCCATTAACAACCTGAGATATGTAGACAGTACAATCTTGCTTGCTGAAAGTGAAGATGACTTGGTGCACCGAGGAAGATTAAAGATTACAATTTGTTCTATGGATTATACCTCAACATAAAGAAAATGAACATCCTCACAACTGGACCAATAAATAGCATCACAATAAATGGAGAAAAGATTGAAGTTGTCAAAGACTTCATATTACTTGGTTCTATAATTAACACCAATGGAAGTAGCAGTCAAGAAATCAGATGATGCATTGCTCTGGGAAAATCTGCTCCAAAAGATCTCTTTAAAGTGCTGAACAGCAAAGAGGTCTCTTTGAAGACTAAGGTGTGCCTAACCCAAGCCAGGTTATTTTCAATAGCCTCATATGCATGTGAAAGATAGACAATGAATAACCAAACTCCAAACCAAACTCACTGCCTTGGAGTTGATTCTGACTCATAGGGACCACTCCTTGGGTTTCGAGGAGGTATGTGTACTGAAGTAGATTGCCCAGTCTTCCTTCTGAGGAGTGGCTGGTGGGTTTGAACTGCCAGGAAGACTAAAAAAGTATTAATGTTTTTGAGCTGAGGTGTTAGCGAAGAATACTGAAAGTACCATGGACGGCTAGAAGAATGAACAAATCTGTTTTGGAAGAAGTGCAGCTGGAATACTCCTTGGAAGCAAGAATGGCCGCACCTCATCTCACTTCCTTTCACATGTTTTTAGAAGGGTCCATTCCCTGGACAAGGATATCATGTTTGGTAAAGTGGAAAGTTAGTGAAATAGGGGAAAGCCCTCAATGAAATGGATTGATACAGTGGCTGCAATGATGGGCTCAGGTGTATAAAGATCATGAAACTGGTACAGAACCAGGCAGTGTTTTGTTCTATTGTACATAGGGTCACTATGAGTTGGAGCCAATTTGACAGCACCTAACAAAAACAAACAACATTGTGTTGTTTTCTCATAAATGAAGATAACTCTAAAGAGAAAGTATATGTACTAAATCTAATTTGTTAAGCATATAGTTCTATTTGTGCCACCTTTAGATTCCTTACCTCTGTGAAGCTATATACAGTACTCTAACATAGATATAAACAAAAACAACAACAACTCACTGCCGTCAAGTTGGATCTGACTCATAGCAACCCCTCTTTGGGTTTCTGAGACAGTATCACTACAGAAGTAGATTGTCCAATCTTCCTTCCAAGGAGTGGCTGCTGGGTTTGAACTACCAGCCTTCTGGATAGTAGTCAAACATCTTGGGCAGTACTCCACCATAGCTCCCAACATAGATATATTGTCCTGATATTTAATTTATAGTTACAAGCCAATATACATAGTAGCATTATATTACATTGAAATAAAAGAGGAGGAAGTTATAAAATTGGAAAGTAGATATGATATGTATGCTTTTGTATAAAATTGAATCCTCATATCATAGTGAAATGAGGAACCGACCTACAGGAGAGACATGAGTTTTATTAAAGATGTTTATCTGCAATGCTTTTGTAGACAAAATGCCTCAAATGCCCATCACTGCCAAGACAGCTGTAATTTTATACATCTGATTCACAAAGGGAGTAGTGAATATCATTTCTTGGTACACACATATCTGCTTCTTGTCATGCAGTTTCTTCACATTTCATTTCTTTGTCCTTGACAAGTTCGAATTAGAGTCCTAAGTTTCAAAGTGATTGGTGTGAAATGTTGTTATGATAAAAGCTTCTGTGATACCAAGAAATTCAAAAACAGGGAAAAACAGAAAATAAATAATCTATAAGAACAGATACTCTCAGTACAGAAATATTTTTCAAACATAAAAAAGCATAGGTTGTCTTTTACATTGCATGAAAAATATAGTGGTTTTTTTTTTTTTTTTTTTGTCAAATAACTTCTGGGTAAATTTTTCAAAGTTATATTTCTTTTGAACTTTTATTAACAAGTAAAATTTTTATCACCATATATAGATATCAGGAGCTCTGGTAGCATAATATCTAAGGCACTTGACTGCTAACCATAAGGCTGGTGGTTCAAACCCACTAGCCACTCCTCGGAAGGAAGGTTGGACAATATAGTTCCATAATGATACTGCCTTGGCAACCCAAGGAGGGGTCACTATGAGTCGGGTCTGACTCGATGACACATAACAACAACAACAATATATAGAGAGACCTGTCAATTACTTTGGTGGGCTCAATCGTCCCTCCACTAAAACAGAGCTTATTCATCATATGAACCCTGTGATTGAAGACAGTGCTCTGCTTAGTTTCCTAAGCTGCTGCTGTAACAGAAATAACAGAAATGAGGGCCTTAACAAAACAGAAATTTATTTTCTCACAATTCAGGTGGTCAGAAGTCCAAATTCAGGGCACTATCTCTAGGGCAAGGCTCACTCTGTTGGCTCTGATCCTTAGCTTCTGATCCTTAGTTATTTGGTGATCTCCATATGATATCTAATTTTCCCTTTTTGTTCTTGCTTTTCTGTGTCTAAGTTTAAGACATAGCCTACACAGATATGTCTCATTAACATAACAAGGAAAACCTATTCCCAAATGAGATTACATCCACAGATATAGGGGTTAGGATTCCAACACGTATTGGGGGGGAACACAGTGCAATCTATAACTGCCTACTCTGAGAGAGTGAGCCATATTTTGCACTTTCTGACACCCAGGTGGGTGCATTCATTTTCTTCACCCTCCTTCAAAATGTCACCTATATACTGCTGCACGTCAATGCAAATAATGCCTGTAGCCAAATGAATTAGAGAGGTTGTAAATTTAAGGGAAGCTCAATGGAATACATTCACATCACTCAAAAGAAGCTGATGAGAAGAATGTGGTTTTGGTAATTGTTTTGGTTACCTAGGGCCACTCTGACAGGAATATACCACAAATGGGATGGCTTGAACAAGCAGGAGTTTATTCTCTTACAGTCTGAGGCTAGAAGTCCTAGCTCAAAGGGCCAGGCTCTAGGGGTGAAAGCCCTTGACCTTGGGCTTCAGCTCTGCCTCTTCCTCCCTGCCCATTGAAACTAGAGACATCTCTTCACTCAGACAGCTGCTGGCTGCTGACGCTGACAAGCCCAAGGTCAACAAGTGAAAAGGCAGAGTCTTGATATTACCAAACCACAGAGCAGGCCATTGATCCAAGTCCATTAAAATTCCTAAGATTGGCAGAGCATGATAAGCTGCTAAATGAAGAACCAGGTGCATGCAGGGTCCAAGCACACCAAAAAGCTGGACACCTTCTTCAAAATTGCTTTCTATAAAGTGGAAGCAGCCCACATCCCTAAGCAGCTATTCAGCTGCTCCAATACCTTCCACCATAAAGTTAATGCCAATCTCACCACGGTGAATACTGCATCCAGCTCCCCAGCCACTCAACCAGGTCCAGCCAAGTTGGCATACAACCTTAACTACCACAATAATCAATTCAGGTGAATGGTTTGCTGCCAGGAATGGAAATCCCAATTTCATATTGTCACATCTAATTGGGATAAATGAGTTCTGAATGATTTTGTGCTATTGTCTTTAGATTAAACAAATACTTTCTGAAAGCCATTGGTAGATTCTGATAAGTAAATTTTCCTTAAAATTATGACAGGGACTTAATTTTTATTCTATGATTTTTGGGGTGTAGCATTTTGTTGGAAAGTAGTTCTATGAGATCAAAATTAAAATGAATAATATACTAATAAATATATTACAAACGCTAATAATATATATAATAAAAACTAATGACAATATAGTATAATTTTCTAGATTTGTAGACTATACATTTTAAGTGATCCATAAAAATATGTTTTAATTTTTAGTAAGTGTTATCTTGACTTCATGAGATAATTCTGTTTCTAATCATTGTACAATTATATCTCCTGTTCTTTTTAAAATTTTTTTAAAAATCACAAAACAGATAAAAATTTATAATAAGGTAATACATTTAGTGTACCCACCAACTAGTTGGAGAACATGAAGTTTATTTTTTCACATCATGTGAATAATTTTTATGCCTTCCTTCCTCTTCATGTTAAAGAAGTTTTAGTGTGTCAGGAAGTGTTTCTTTAAAGTTTTTCATGTGCCGAAAGTTATACTCTATACTAATATACTAACACAAACATTTGACTAACTGACAGGTATAAATTGCGTTTCACTGTTCAAGTTATGTACAAATTCAACTTAAAAGAAGATTTAGGAATGGAATTGGTTCATAATCAGGGGCTGGCTTATATATTTCTTATTCATTTTTTTATCTCATTTTTCTAATAAAATATTAACATTTTTCTTTTGATTTATAGTTCCGGTTCATGTCTCCTGAATACTAATTATCTCTCAGTTACATGTTTTGAAAAGGTCTTAAGAAAATATTTTCTCTTTCTAATTTAGTTTTCTGAAAATATAAACTGCAAAGTAGTAAATATCCTCAATATTTAACTTTATACATTTTACCATTTTTTTTTTGTTGTTGTTGTTGTTATGTGCCGTCGAGTCGGACCTGACTCATTTAGTGTTGCTCAATAAATCATACATTATTCCATAATTTTTATAAAAACTTAAAATTATTATGTTCTAATTTGTGCTATTCATCTCATTTGGAATTAGTTTATATGTGTGGCATGGGAATCTTTATCTACCTATCTATCATCTGTCTGTCTATTTTTGTATAGTTAATGAACTATCCTAATATCATGTATTTTATAGTTTTATTAGAGCTTTATAAGAAGCTCTGATATTTATTAGAATAGGTCCCACCTTGCTCTTCCTTAGGCATTATTACTAGTAAATTTTATAATTAACTATCTTAAAAATTTACTAAGATGCTATTTAGAAGTACAATGAATTAATTGGTGAATTTTTAAAAAATAAATATGTGTCTTATTATAATAAGTCTTCCAGCATTAATATAACTTTTATTCAGGTCTTTGTGTGTTTCAAAAGTATTTTATAGCTTTCTCTTAAAAAAAGTATCTTACTTTATTTCTTTAGTTTCCTTCTGAGTAACTTAAATGTTTTGTTGCTATTGTGAACAGAATTATCTTTTTCCTACTTGTTTTTTGACGAACTATTGCTGTTGTAGGATAGAGATGTTCTTATTTGCATGTATATTTTTATTCACTCAATTATACCATCTCTTACTTGTTCTAATTGTTTGCAAATACTCTTGACCATCATATCATATTAAAAACCAAACCCACTGCCATTGAGTCAATTGAAACTCATAGAACCCCCACTAGGTTTCCAAGGCTATAAATCTTTATCTTTCAGAGTCCATTTCAGACCTCATATTTGTTTGAAGATTTTACGAAAAATATTATAGACAGTTATTATTATTTTGTTCCTTCAGGCATGGGTAGTCCCTTGTCAAGAAACACCAAAATTCTCCAGGCCATTTTATAGAACTTTAATGTAATAACACATTTATTTTTCAGTAGTAAGTTTTATGCTATATTTCAATTGGTAGCACATAGTGTGTGTGTGTGTGTGTGTGTGCTAAATCAATAAATTAATCTTTACCTTGGGCATCATCTTCTATAATGATTATATCTAAAGGAAAAGAAAAAATTGTGGAATCATTCTTCAACTTTACTGCCATCAAAATATAAATTACTATAGAAAACAATCTTAAGTGCACAAAGGGATTGCAGTTTTCTCTCTTCGAAGAAATTCATAAATAACTGACTGTTGTTTAGGGAATGAATGGAAGGAGGAAAATTTGAATGTTGAAGTCCATTGTGAAAGCATTGCAATAGCCCAAGCGTCATATGATGGAGGCTTAAACTAGAAGATATCGGGTCACTGCTCATGGATATATGATGGTTTTACAGCTGAAGGAGTTGCCAATTGATTGCATTTGGGGATGAAGCAAGGGGGATGACATATTGCCATGAACATAACTGAAGGTCTGGAGTGCTCTTTTCATATAAATTTAAGATGCCTTAACATACTAAAGTGCTAAATAGTCAGTTACCTATGTTCATCTAGAGTTTACAGCAGAGGTGAATGCTGAAGGTAAAAATGTTGGAATAATCAGCACACAGAGTATTTAAAATCATAAAACTAGATGAGATCACCCTAGGAAGAATAGAAAGCCATAACTAGATCTCTAGGATTCTTCAGCATTTAGAGGGTGAGCTGAGGAGACAGAGAAGGAAAAAAAAAGTGAGGATAGAGGAAATCCTGTCAAAGAGGAAACCAGAGAAGACAAGAGAAGAGAGTGTTTTGAAAAGACACAAAGTTAAATATGCAGAATACTGCAAAAAATAACTAAGTAACGTGGTAAACAAGCCATATGAAGGAGATAAATTATAATTACTATTCATAAAGAACACAAAGTGTTTGAACTTAAGTATCACTGAGAGAATTTATTTTCAAATATAGATTCTCAGATCCATCTCCTAGAGATTCCTTTCAAAAAGTCTGATTGTGCTGTGTAGGAGCATCTGCATTTTTAGAGTGCTTGCCATTATTAATGGAAAGTTCAAGTCTTTATTCATTCAATAAATATCCCATGATTATATACTATGACGAGTCACTGTGCTATAAACTGAGTTTGTTGTTGTTGTTGTTATGTGCCATCGAGTTGGACCCTACTCATAGTGACCCCTCCTTGAGTTTCCAAGACAGTATCAATATGGAAGTAGATTGCCCAACCTTCCTTCCGAGGAGTGGCTGGTGAGTTTGAACCACCAGCCTTCTGTCAAGTGCCTTAGACACTATGCTACCAGAACTCCTTAAACTGAGTTTATAAGATAAATAATATGAAGGAAGGCAGTAAACAAAACTGGAGATGCCTTGCACACATGTTAACAAATAAAGACTTTCTGAAAGCAAAGACCAGTTAAGAAATTTACCCAAAATATATAACTTTCACTATTACCTACTATTAGATATTTGTTTTACATTTATTTAATATTACTTACTGTGATAGATTCCTAAAAATACACACCCACTGCCCTCTGGTCAGCCCTGACTCATAGCAACCACTCCTTGGGTTTCTGAGGCAGTATCACTTCAGAAGTAGATTGTACAACCTTCCTTCTGAGAAGTGGCTGGGGTGTTTGAACCATCAGCCTTCTCGTTATCAGTCAAATGCCTTAGGCACTACACTACCAGAGCTCCCAATTGATTCCTAGAGATTCTAAATGATAAACATTCTCTCCTAAATGCTGCACCACATCTAAAAAGAAGGTCATGCCATAATGATTCCTTCACAAAACAGTTTCTCAGCTCACTTTTGTTTATACATCCCACTATGAGATTTGTTCAATATAAATGTAATAATGCCAAACTAAAGAATTTACATAAGAGAAGATTTACAGTTTTCAGCCAAAAATAAACCATGCCACAAGAATTTATGCACCTCTCATCTGTCAGTTTGTTGTACTGTGGTGGCTTGCATGTTGTTATGATGCTGGAAGGTATGCTACTGGTATTTCAAATACCAGCAGGGTCTCCCAGGGTGCTCAGGTTTCAGCAGAACTTCCAGACAAAGACAGACCAGAAATAAGGAACAGGCTGCCAATTTCTGAAAAAAATTAGCTACTGAAACCTTATGGATAACAGCGAAATATTGTCTGATACACTGCTGGAAGATGAACCCTTAAAGTTGGAAGGCATTAAAATACAATGAGGAAAGAGCTGTCTCCTAAAAGTGGAGATTACTTTAATGACATGGATGGAGTAGACTTTCAGGATCTACATTTGCTGATATGGCATAATACAAAATGAGAAGAAAAAGCAGCAAACAGACATTAAAAATAGGAAAATGCAGTATGAGTCCAGGTAAATTGGAAGTTGTAAAAAATGAAATTGAATACACAGACATTGATATCTTAGGCATTAGTGAGCTGAGCTGGATTGATACTGGCCTTTTTTTTTTTTGTTATTGTTATTTGGCGAAAGCTTACAGAATAAATTCACTTTCCATACAACTGCTCACATACACTTTGTCTCATTACACTGACTGCAATTTCACACAATGCAACAGCTCCCCTCCCACTTCCTCCCCATACTTACCTCTTCCCTGTATCCTTCCCTACCATGCACTTCTGACCCCCTGAACTGTCTTCTTGTGCATACACATCCCTTCCATTCTCCCATGATAGAGCTCTCCAAGGAGTATACCTACATAATGTAAATGTTCAGCTCATGTGCTTGTCTGTTCTTTGGCTGAAAGCCATAAGAATAGGTCAATTCCAACCTGAAGGGAAGTTAGGAGACATAGTCTCAGAGGTTCCACCAGGCTCTATCAGACCAGTAAACCTTGTCCTTTTTTTTTTTTAAGTATTTGAGTTTTGTTCCACATTGTTCTCCCACTCTAGCCAGGATCTCCTACATAAATCTCCCTGTGAGTGGTTGACAGTGGTAGTTGGGCACCATCTAGTTCTTCTGGAATCATAGTCATATAGACTGAGGATTGCATGGTGTGCCAGTCACTTGGACTAATTGTTTCCATGCATCTTGGGTTTTCTTTATTCTGGTTGAGGAGAGACCCATCGTTACATCTACATGGCCACTTGCAAGCTTTTAAGATCCCAGTCACTACTTGCCAAAGTAGGATGTGGAACAATGTTTGTGTGTAGTGTGTTATAGCAATTGAGCTTGATATTCCCTGCAAATATGGTCCTGAGCCCACAGGTCCAACTACTAGCTCCCTCTGTGTAGCTGTGGCCAAGAAGTGACTATAACCTTGTCCCTTGTCAGCTCTACTATATACCTGTGTATTCTTATAGAACATACAAATATACTTGTAGAAACATTGCCAGGATACTGGCCATTTTGAATCAGACAATCATGTGTCTACTATGCTGAGAATTGCAAATTGAAGAAGAATAGTCACATGTACATCGTTGAAAAAAACATTTCAAGATCTATCCTGAAGTACAATGCTGTCAGTGATAGGATAACATCCATATATGTATGAGGAAGACCATTTAATACTATGATGATTCAAATTTACCCACCATCCACTAATGCCAAATATGAAGAAATTGAAGATTTTTACCAACTTCCCTAGTCTGAAATTGATATGCAATCAAGGTGATTTGTGGTTGGCACAGCAGTTAGAAAATATGGCATTGGTGATAGAAATGTTGCCAGAGGTCTCATGATAAAATTTTGCAAAAGACCAATGACTCATGCATAGCAAATAACTTCTACAATCAGCACAGATAACTACTATACACATGAACCATGCCATATGGAATACGCAGGAATCATATCTACAACATGTGTGGAAAGAGGCAATAAAGAAGCTCAATATCATCAGTCAGAAAAAGATCAGGGGCCAACTGTGGAAAAGGTCATCAATTGTTTATATGCAAGCTTAAGTTGAAGCTGAAGAAAATTAAAATATGTCCACAAGAGCTAAAATGCAACCTTGACTATATCTCACCTGAATTTAGAAATCATCGGAAGAATATATTGGACACACTGAAAGCCAATGACCAAAGATGAGACAAGCTATGGGATGACATTAAGAACAACATACATGAAGGAAATTAAAGGTCATTAAAAAAGAAAAGGAAAGGAAAATAAGACAAAATGGATATCAGAAGGGACTCTGAAATTTAATCTTGAGTGTAGAGTAGCTAAAGTGAATGGAAGAAATGATGGAGAAAAAGTGCTTATCAGAAGATTTCAAAGGGCAGCTCGAGAAGACAAAGTAAAGTATTAAAATGGAATATGCAAAGACCTAGAGTTAGAAAATCAAAAGGGAAGAACAGTCTTTGCATTTCTCAAGCTGAAAGACTGAAGAAAAAATTCCAGCCTACACTTTACAATATTAAGAGATTCTATGCTTGAAGCACTTATTGATAGAGATTAAAAACTACAGTCTGCACTATGGAATACATCTCAACATAAAGAAAATGAACATCCTCATGACTGGACCAATAAGCAGCTTCACAATAAATGGAAAAAAAGAGTGAAGTTGTCAAATATTTCATACTACTTCATTTCACAATCAACACCAATGGAAGCAGTAGTCAAGACATTAGACAATGTATTGCACTGGTCAATTCTGCTGCAAAAGACCTCTTTAAAGTGCTGAAGAGCAAACATGTCTCTTTGAAGACTAAGCTGCGCCTAACCCAAGCCATGGTATTTTCAATTGCCTCATATGCATGTGAGAGCTGGACAATGAATAAGGAAGACTGAAGAAGAGTTGATGCTTTTGAGTTGTGGTGTTGGTGAAGAATGCTGAAAGTACCATGGACTGCCAAATCTGTGCTGGAAGAAGTGCAACTGGAATGCTCCTTGGAAGTGAGAATAGCCAGACTTCCTCTCACTTACTTTGGTCATGTTGTCAGAAGGGAACACTTCCTGGAGAAGGATCTCATGCTTAGTAAAATGGAAGGTCATGAAAA
Source organism: Orycteropus afer afer (assembly GCF_000298275.1). Taxonomy (NCBI): domain Eukaryota; kingdom Metazoa; phylum Chordata; class Mammalia; order Tubulidentata; family Orycteropodidae; genus Orycteropus; species Orycteropus afer. The sequence goes on from NW_006921591.1 coordinate 9,133,105, forward strand.
AGGAGAAGGCCCTCAATGAGATAGATTGACACAGTGGCTGCAATGATGGGCTCAGGTATAGCAAGGATTGTAAGGTTAGCACAGGACTGGGCAGTGTTTCATTCTCTTGTATGTAGGTTCACTATGAGTCGGAGCCAACTTGATGACACCTAACAACAACAACGACATGGAAAAAATATTGAACAATGCAGAAAGCATCAAAAGAAGAAGGAAAGAATAGACACAGTCACTGTACCAAAAATAATTGCTGGATATTCAATCATTTTAGGAGGCAGGATATAATCATGAACTGATGATAATGAAGAAAGAGGAAATCCAAGCTGCACTGAAGGAATTGGTGAGAAACAAGGCCCCAGCAATTGACAGAATACTCATTGAAATATTTCAACAACAACAAGAACAAAAAACAGTACTGGAAGTGCTCACTCACTTATGCCAAAAATATGGAAGACAACTACTTGACAGACCAACTAGAGGAGGTCTATAATTGTGTCTGTTTCCAAGAAAGGTGATCCAACAGAATACAGAAATTATCAAATAATATCATTAATATCCAGAAAGTAAAATTTTTGCTGAAAATAATTCATAAACAGTTGTAGTAGTTACAATGGCAATCAATGCCAGAAATTTAAGCTGGATTCAGAAGAGGCTGTCGAATGAGGGACATCATTGCTGATGATAGATGGATCTTATTGGAAAACAAGGAATATCAGAGAGATGTTTCACCAGTGTATTGATTTGCAAAGGCATTTGACTGAATGGATCATAACCAATTATGGATAAATTTCAAAAAATGGGAATGCTGGCACTCTTAATTTTGTTCCTGAGGAATGTGAGTATAGACCAAATGGCTGTCATTCAAACAGTAAAAGGGAATATTGCATGGCTTACAACCAGGAAAAGTGTGTGACAGGGCTGTATTAGTTCAACATTCTTATATGACCTGAGCATACTGAACAAATAATCAAATAAGCTGGACTACATGAAAAAGAATGTGGAATCAGGATTGGAGGCAGACTTATTAACAACCTGCCATATGTAAGTGACATAACCTTGCTTACAGAAAGTGAAGAAGATGTGAAGCACTTACTGATGAAGATCAAAGACTACAGATGTCATTGTGCATTACACTTCCACATAAAGAAAATAAAAACCCTCACAATAGGGCTATCTGTGCATGATAATGGAGCAAATGCTGAAGTAGCCAAAGATTTCATTTTAGTTGGATCCACTATCAATGTCCATGGAAGTAGCAGTCAAGAAATCAGATGACTTATTGCTTTGGGCAAATCTGCTGCAATAGCCCTCTTTAAAGTGTTAAAAAACAAAAATGTCATTTTGAAGACTTGTTGTTGTTGTTGTTATGTGCCGTCGAGTCAAACCCGACTCATAGCGACCCCTCCTTGAGTTTCCGAGGCAGTATCACTACGGAAGTAGGATTGCCCAACCTTCCTTCCGAGGAGTGGCTGGTGGGTTTGAACCGCCAGCCATCTGGTTAGCAGGCAAGTGTCTTAGCCACTATGCTACCAGAGCTCCCCTTTGAAGACTAAGGTGCACATAACCCAAGCCATTGTCTTTTCAATAGCTTCATGTGCATATGAAAGCTAGACAATGATTAAGGAAGAACACAGAAGAATTGACACATTTGAAATGTACCATGAACTCCAGAAGAAGAAACAAATCTATTTGCCAGAAGAATAGCTGGAATGCTTCTAAGAAGTGAGAATGGCCAGTCATCATCTCTCCTACTTTGGTCATTTTAACAGGAGGGACAAGCCCCTGGAGAAGAATGTTATGCTTAGTAATGTAGAGGATCAGAAAAAAGGAGAAGACCCTCAGCAAGATGGATTGACCAGTGGGTATGAAGCTGGACAGTGAACAATACATAGGGTCAAAATTTCAAAGTGCAAAGCTGAACATTAAATAAGGAAAATTATACATAGAGGGAAATTAATTTTATCATGAGGGATAGAATTTATAGCAATCAGTTATTGTCCTAAGAAATAAGAAATATTTTAATATAGTGGCAAATGAATATATCTCAAATATTATACATGTAGTTTCCCATTGGAAAGAAAAAGCTTGAATTCTTTCAAAAGCACAAACTATATTCTAATATTACAAGAATTACTGGAGTCAGATGGAAGCATCCACCAGAAACTGATGACAATATTACCATATCCATTTCTGTCCTCATTGATGCAATACATAAAAATATTGTGAATATCATGATCATTAATAATTTTTAAGCTACTGTACAAGAGGAAACATTACATATTATAACTTTGCCAAAGTATAAAATATGAAAAATAAAGAGACAAAAAATCAGTAGAAAAGGGTACACTGTCACATATTGTTGCTATATAAAAAAAATGATATTGCGTTACATTTGAAAAATTACATTATAATAGAATCAGATAAATGTTATAAAATGGTCAACTTCCATTATCTGTCAGTGAGTGTTGTGGTGCAAATAATGGAAATAAATTTTATAAGAGTTCTGAATCTGAGCATTTTGTGTTTGCCACTTTGGATTCATTTTAGAGGAATATAAGGAAAAATAGTCAATATAGTGTATAATGTTACCCAATGAAATTTACTCAGCAACATTCAGAATAAGATAATGAACCCAGAATTTACTGTTCTCTCTCTCTTTCTTTTTTTTCTGTTTAAATACCAACTTGCTACTTTAAACTTGCTGACTGTTATGCGAGTTTTGTTGTGATAGAAGATACGTATTTGAACTATGTATTACATAATTCAAAGGAAGAAGTTCAAGCTACAGTGGAAGCATTGGCTAAAAACAATATTCTAGGAATTGGCAGAATACCAAATGAGATGTTTCAACAAATGAAAGCAATGCAGGAAGCACTCACTCATCTATTCTAAGAAATTTTGAAGACAGCTACTTGGCAAACCAACTGGAAGAAATCTATAGTTGTGCCTTTTCCAAAGAAAGGTGATCCAACAGAACACAGAAATGTCTGAACAATATCTAGTATCCCACAAGTAAGATTTTGCTGAAAATAATATAAAAATGGCTGCAGCAGTACAATAACAGGGAATGGCTAGAAACTCCAGCCTGATTTAGAACAGGAAATGGAAAGAGAGATATCATTGCTAATGTCAGATGAAGCTAGGCCAGAGGCAGAAAATACCAGGAAGATAATTATCTGTTCTTTACTGACTTTGAAAGACAATCAAATGTGTAGATCATAATAAATTATGGATAATATTGGGAAGAATGTTACTTCCAGAACATTTAATTGTGCTCATGAGGAAACTATACATAGACAAAAAGTAGTCCTTCCAACCAAATAAGGGGATGCTACATTGTTTAAAAATCAGGAAAGGTGCACATCAGGATTGTTTCCTTTCACCATATTTATTCAATGTGTATGCTGAGCAAATAATTCAAGAAGCTGAACTATATGAAGTAGAACGCAGCATCAGAATTAGAGGAAGGCATATTAACAACCTTCAATATGCAGATGATAGAACTTTGCTTACTAAAAGTGAAGAAGTTTGAAGCACTTACTGATGAAGAGCAAACACTATAGCCTTCAGTATGGATTACATCTCACCACAAAAATAAATAAATAAATAAAATCTTCTGAGCTGGACTGATGAGCAACGTCATTACAAATGGGAAAATTCTGAAGTTATCAAGGATTTGATTTTACTTAGATCCATAATCAATGCCCATGGAAGCAGAAGTCAAGAAATCAATGTATTGTAGTGGGCAAATCTGCAAATCTGCTGCAAAAGACCTCTTTAAAATTCTAAAGGGAAGTAATGTCACTTTGAAGACTGTTACACCTGACCCAAGCCATGGTATTTTATATAGCCTCATAAGCATGTCAAATCTAGATAATGAATAATGAAGAAGGCAGGAGAACTGATGCATTTGAATTGTGATGTTGGTTGAGAATATTGATGATATCATAAATTTCTGGAAAAATGAATTTATTTGTTTTAGAAGAAGTACAGCCAGAATGCTCATTAGAAGCAAGAATGACCAGACTTTGTCCCTCGTACTTTGATCATCAAGAAGTGATCCTTAGACAAGGATATTATGCTTGTTAAAGTAGTGTCAGTAAAAAAGGGAAACCATGAAGAAGATGGATTGACAATGTGGCTGCAAAAGTAGACGCAGATATAGCAAAGACCATGAGAATGATGCAGGACCAAGCAGTGTTTCATTCTGTTGTAAATAATGTCATTATCGGTCAGAGATAACTTGAAGGCACCTAACCACAACAACTTTACATATTTGAGTGAGTTAATGTATTTATTTGTGTCTTCTTCATTCCACTTTGTATTTGATGTAATATGCAAAAATAAGTAATGTACAGTGGTTGACAAAAATGTAACAGGAATAATGAAATATGCTGGTATAATATATACAAAAGAGCAAAAAAAAATGGTAATGATAATAGCTACTAGTTTTTCAAAGATTCCCATCTTTGTGTCAAAGAATGAATTAGGAATACTACATATGCAATTTCACATTTAATTTTTACAAATGCCATGTCTATTGTGTGTTGTAATGCATATTTGGTAGATTAGTTAGGGGGGTGAGGCCTAGTGAGGGGTATGTATCATGCCCCAAACTGAACAGCTTAGAAAAGGCAAAGACTGAAATCAAACAGAAGATTTATTTTTCCCATTGCTCAGTATCCAGTGTCAGAGAGCACACATATTTGCCTATAAAGATGAGCATAATGGTGATAACTAATTTTAGATTTAATTTTAATTTCTAGCATCCTAAAATAATACAAACAGTATTTTCAAAATACTAATTGAAAAGTAATAACTTCAGGAAGAAAAAAATCACCAAGAAAGAATTCAGAAAATTTTGTAAAATGTATTACTGGCATGGATAAATTTTAATATTTCTGGTGTTTTCTATATTCTGATCAAAATTTAGCAACTTAGACTATATACAAATATAATGTAAAGTTTTTAGCTATTTTGTTGTTGTTATTTACCATCGAGTTGGCCTGAATCATAGTGATCCATCCTTGGGTTTCTGAGGCAGTATCACTACAGAAGTAGATTGCCCAAAGTTCCTTCCAAGGAGTGGCTGGTGGATTTGCATCACCAGCCTTCTGGTTAGCAGTCAAGTGCCTTAGGCACTACAGTCATTTAACTATATGAACCATCTTAATTTCCCTTCCAAGAATATTAATTTGTTCTCACTAGAGGTCTGGAAATTTGAAGCTCACAAAAAGTAAGATGTGTAACCCTTTTTTAGCTTATAAATTAATTGAAGAGAATATCTGTTCAACCTATCTGGGCATGTAATAAACTGAGATAGCATTGTAATCAGACAGACATGGGCAGGACTACTGGCTCCATCTTTAATATTTTTACTATAGGACTTAAAGCAAGTTATTTAATCTTTGTGACACAGCTTTCTCCTCTTCTGCTTGGAACTATCAAATGTACATTTCAGTGTTGGAATAAGGACTAAATAAACCATTATTTATAAAGCTTGGTGTGTTGTACAAAGTGATAGTTTTGTGAAATCATAAAGTGGTAGTTGTTGTTGAATAAAATAGTAGTTGGCAATAGGATTAGAGCAGGACAAATTCCAGAAACCAGACCACCAAAGCAGATTATGAGTGAGACAGGTAAGGAGGGATACATTATTTGCTCATTGTTTTTTTTTTTTTTACTTGGTAAAGACTATGCTCAGCAAAATCAAAGCAGAAAGCAGTAGGCAGGAAATAGAAGTCCAGACAAGGAGAAACTGGAGAACAGAAAGTCAGAGACAATAATGACCAGGAAAAAGTGAAGTTGGTTCAAATTCTTAGACAAAGAATTTTACTCTGAGATATGTTTTACAAACCTTCTTATCAGGAGCTCCCCTTGACAAATAGTTATTCAACATAACCAGAGGGATGTCTGATGAGAACTGAAAGTCAACAGCAACATTTGCCAGCAGAAAAAGACAGTCACTGACAAATTCTCCCAACTGCTGAGAAGATAAAATATGTGAACAACAAGCTGAAAGTACAATAGGAAAATTTAACTATCATAGGATCTGATGAATTACAACAACAAAAATGCTAGTTGTAAAACACTAAAGAGAACTAAAGGAGTGCCATAGTTTGGGGAAAAATTATAAACACAAACAAACAAGCAAGAAATAAAACAAAGATTATGAGCATACCCCAACAATTGAAGCACCTTTGAAATCTATTAGTGAGTGGTTAAATTCTGTCTAAAGAGTGCCTTTCTTCAGAATCAAACAAAGTTCTACTTAATATTCAAAACCATGGATGCTTAAAACAAAACATTTTAAAAGAGATGAGTTCAATGAGTTCAATGATATCCAAACACATGGACTTGGCCACTGCTGATTCATTAAGAAACCAATTTTGTTTATTTACTATCCATTTAAATTGCTAATCTCACCTAGTCTTAAATAATTTAATTTATAAGGTTTTGAACTGTGGTTGTTCATGTATTTCTTTTTTTTTTTTTTTTTAATTTATTACTTATTGTGATTTGGGTAAAGATTTACAGAGCAAATTTGCTTTCCATACAGCAGTTCACATATACTTTGTCGCATTAAATTGACCACAATTTACCACAATGCAACAGCTCCCCTCCCACTTCCTCCCCATAGTTACCTCTTCCCAGTGTCCATCCCTCCATACTCTCTTGTCTCCTGAGCTGTCTCCCTGTGCATAAGCAGCCCTTCCTTCTTCCATGATTGTTCTCTCTGGGGAGTGTGTCTACTTGAGGTAAATGTTTAACTCATATGACTGTACTTTGTTTGTCTGGACACCACAGGTGTGGGTTCAATTCCAGACCCGAAGAGCAGCTAGGGCCCATAGTCTCAGTGGTTCCA
>NW_006921591.1:9140438-9140949 GCF_000298275.1 Orycteropus afer afer
CCCTTGTCAGCTCTACTATACACCTGGGAATTCTGATCATTCACATAAACTTATAGGACCATTGTCTGCCAACCTTATGTATGATCTTGGATACAATCCCCATTTCATAGACATACCTAATCGTTTAGACTGTCCACCTATCTATCCATCCATATAACCATGTTTGCCTTCACTGAGAAATCAGTACTGTATATGCAAAAGGGTTCATACTTGTTGTCTGTACCTCCCATGTACCTCTCTATGTCTTTCTCATCCTCAATGCTGCCATATTGGTCAATCACATTTGGTACCTTGCCCTTCTCTTCACTCAAATCAATATATATCTCTATCTATCTAACAGCATTCCCTTCTCTCCCCTCCCACCCCTGGTAACCAACAAATAAAATTTCCTTCAATAGATAAACCTTTCCTTAACGTTTACAATAAGGGACTAATACAATATTTGTCCTTTTGTGATTGACTTATTTCACTCAGCATAATGTCCTCCAAGTTCATCCACATTATGCAGTGT
>NW_006921591.1:9141049-9141542 GCF_000298275.1 Orycteropus afer afer
CATCAATTCTTCTCCTTTGCCCTTCCAATGTGTTATCCATTTCTGACAATTTAGTATTAATCTTTTGGATTTCAATCTGTAGATTTGAATCATTTCTAATTTTTCATTTTGTTCTTGTATTTTCTTCCAAAATTCTTCTAAGGTTTTTTCTGGTTTTCTTTGGTCAGCCTCTCAATCCTTTGAAGATACCTAAAGACAATTCTTTTGAATTCCTTATCAGAGAGTTGCAGTGCTGCTTCTTCCTCAGGGATGTATTCTGGGTCTGTATCCTGCTCCCTTGTTTCTACTACTTTATCCTGCTTCTTTGTGTGGACTGTTATTTTCTGTTGTTTCTGAGGCATCATGACATCATTGTATTTAGATCTCTTTTAGCTGTTTGTGGAGATCAGCCAAGGGTGGTTCAGGCTCTTCTTGGTGGTTTTTTATCATTGGCCCTTTAGTGGAGAAGGAGGAAGTGGCTCTCACTCAGTAAGTGAAGTCACAGGAGTTGTGT
>NW_006921591.1:9142720-9148575 GCF_000298275.1 Orycteropus afer afer
GCGGTTCAAACCCACCAGCCACTCCTCGGAAGGAAGGTTGGGCAATCCTACTTCTGCAGTGATACTGCCTTGGAAACCCAAGGAGGGGTCGCTATTAGTCGGGTTTGACTCGACAGCACATAACAACAACAACAACAACTACCACCACTTGGGAATCTCCAAGCTGTCTGTGCTGGGGTCACTCAGGTCATTGCCATAACGCTGCTCCGTATGTCTCATTTTTTGGTATTTTCACGCAAATTCTTCTGCTAGTTGGGGTTTAGTCCACTTCTGTATCCTTCCCTTCAAGGTTCAGGGGTCCAGTATTATCTTCTGTGTCTGTGTTAATTGGTTTCCCTTTTCTTTGTTGAAGAGGGTCTGTGCAGTCCTTCTGCCTAGAGTGCCATCTTGTGGGAACTCTCTGTTCATGTATTTCTATTTATATTGTGTATGCAATATATTGGCAAGTCTGTCTTATATTGAAAGGAACTCTAGTAGTGTAGTGCCTAAGGCATTTGACTGCTAAACAGAAGGTTGGTGGTTCAAACTCACCAGCCATTCCATGGAAAGAAGATGGGGCAATCTACTTCTGTAAAGATTTACTACTTTGGAAACCCAATAGGGGTCTCTATGAGTCAGACTCAACTCATTGCCAGTGAGATTGATTTTGATTAGTCTTATATTAGGAAATCTGCCTTGGCTTTCCATATTAACATATTTGTTTGATAAGTTATATTTTGCTTACTGGCTTATGTATTATGAAATTTCTCTTATTATAAATTAAGATTTTATATGGGCAGGAGCAGAAGGAAGGTTGGGGAATCCTACTTCCATAGTGATACTGCCTTGGAAACCCAAGGAGGGGTCACTATGAGTCGGGGCCGACTCAACGGCACACAACAACAACAACAATGGGCAGGAGAGCTTCCATCTGTGAATATTCAAGTCCATTTATTTGAACTTTCAAATTGTCAAATACATTTATGAGTACCAATTCCATCTCATGACATCAAGACAAGAAGATAAACATTGCTCAAGTCTATGATAATTTATTAACTCTTATGAAGTGAGATTCATGGTTTTCTGTTCTAATTCAAAGATCTGTCTGTATATTTGCACATATACCATACTTTTCACAGTTTCTCCTTTATGCTTTGGTATGTGATAGAGAAATTTAGCCAACTTGCTTTGATTGTTCATCTATGACAATCTGTTTATTATCTTATTTTAACAAAGTTTTCAGTAATTGATATAAGGCTCTGGAAAAGAAGTTATTTATTTATTTATTTAGGCAGAGTAGAGAGAACTATGCTCCATAGGGTTTTCAAGCTATGACCTTTTGAAAGCAGATTGCTGATTGCTAGCCTTTCTTCTAAACCATCTCTGGATGGCTTCAAGCCACCAACTCATCAGTTAGTAATGCAGTGACTAACTATTTGTGCTAACCAGGGATTCTGAATTTGGACGTCTAGCCTCCTAAAAGGAGCTCTGGTAACCAGAAGGCTGGCGGTTCAAATCACCAGCCACTCCTCAGAAGGAAGTTTGGGCAATCTACTTCCATAGTTATACTGCCTCAGAAACCTAAGGAGCAGTCACTATGAGTCAGGGCCAACTCGATGGCACACAACAACAACAACAACAGCCTCCTAAAACATGAGATAATAAATGTCTGTTTGTTAAAGCCATCCCTATGTGATTTTTTTTATAGCAGCACCAGATAACTAAGACAGAAGTTGGTACCACAAGAATATGGTGCTGCTCTGACATGTGGAAATAGTTACCTAAAATATGGAAACAGTTTTGGAATTGGGAAATGAGTAGAGATTAGAAAGAAGAGTTTTAAGATGACTAACAATAAACTTCTAGGTTGCTCTGAAGAGATTGTTGATAGAATTATGCACATAAAAGGCAATTTGATGAAGGTTCAGAAGGAAGTGAAGAGAGTTGTAATGCCAGAGGTTGTGCAGACAGTGAGAAGCAGTGGCAAATAAATAGCAATAGCAGAACCAGGCAACAAACACAAGATGTCATTACCTGACACATAGAGTGAGAGAACTGAGTGCCTTCAGGCAGGAACCTTCCTGGAAGAGTGAGATGCTTCTGGGCATTTATCAGTAGAGCTAAAGGATTTTGTAACACATGCCTAAGCAGGGAAGCAGTCAGATATCCCAAGAGGCTGAAGGTGCCAAGAGGCCATGGAGCCAGAAAGCAGTTGCTGAAGAGACAAGGAGCATTGGATGCAGAGCTGCCTCAGTCTCAAAGCATAGGCCTCAAAAGGGCCATGACCTCTAGGGTCTCAAAGTGCGGGGCCATGGCTTCTGGGGTTTTTAAGTGTGGGGCCACATCCTCCTGGGTTTCAAAGGATCCGGTCTTCACCAACTTGGTTCTGGAATATCAAATTACCAGGGAGATATGGCCTGATCCACTGCCCAAACCTGATGGGATGGAGTTGCTCTGCAAAAGAGACAGAAGAACAGGGCCTGCCAGGGCTGAAGGGGTAGGATCACCACTCAGATGGACTAGGAGTATGGGGTTCCCAAAGCTGAGAGAGCAGAGTTGCAATCCTATTGGACCTAGAAGTAAGAGCTGAAGCCCATTGTTGAGGGGTCCTGTCATGAGAATTTCCCAGGGAGGTCAAAACCTCCTGCTGAGTAGGTAGGGAAAGGTGGAAGAATTAACCTGACATCATAGTTAATGACTCTGAATAGGAGAAAAGAGGATCAGGAGAGAAAGTATCTACAAGATAAAAAAAATTAAAAAGCAGGCTTACAAATGTTGCTAGCAATTCAGCATCCAGTGGCAGTAGGCTGGGATGGATCCAAGATATCCACAAAACCCCTTCATTTTGTTGTTGTTGTTATGTGCCGTCGAGTCGGCCCCGACTCATAGCGACCCCTCCTTGGGTTTCCGAGGCAGTATCACTACGGAAGTAGGATTGCCCAACCTTCCTCCCTTCATTTTAGTGGGCATAAATTTATACCTGAGAAGCTCTGGTAGCATAGTGTCTAAGGCACTTGACTGCTAATCAGAAGGCTGACAGTTCAAATCGACCTGCCACTCCTCAGAAGGAAGGTTGGGCAATCTACTTCCGTGGTGATACTGCCTCGGCAACCCAAGGAGGGGTTGCTATGAGTGACTCAATGGCACATAACAACAACAACATTTATACCTGAGTTGGGGGAAGTGGGAACAAGGGTTACATGGCCAGGACTGGAGGGCTATGTGACCGGTTCTAGACTGTGGCACCAGGGCCAGTTAGGAGGGTGTCACGGGCAGTGCCCTATGAGACCACATGTATACATCTGTATATGCTTTGATAAGATGCTTCCAGTTAACTAGATTTCATTGTCTAAAGCTATTCTAAACAAAAAACAAACTCACTGCCATCAAGTTGGATCCAACTCATAGAGATCCCTCTTTGGGTTTCCAAGGCATTATCACTAAGAAAGTAGATTGCCCAATCTTCCTTCCAAGAAGTGCCTGAGGGGTTTGAACCACCAGCCTTCTGGTTAGCAGTCAAATGCCTTAGGCACTATTCCATCAGAGATCTCTAGGTATGAGTTAATACCTTACAGGAAAGGTAGTTAATACCTGATGGGGGAGGAGAGGAATACATGACAGAAAGGAAGAAGGAAAATGGCTTGCAGTTCTGACAAGCATGGCTAAACAAGAGGAGGTCTGAGACCCATTTTGGGGGCTTTCAGTCACTGACTATACACTCCACCTCCAACACCCCAAAATGATCCTTACAAACTGTGTGCCCCATCTTCCTCTATGTCCCTGAGACCTGGGTATTGGAGTATTGCAACCAAATTCCACAATACAATATAATCCATAACATCCAAACATCAAAATTAATAGAAATCCCAATATTCAGTATAAGAGATATCTCTGCATGGACAGTAAAGAGTTTATCCAAGAAGTAATGGGGTCAACATTTAGTTGCTGGATAGCAGAAATGTGGGTTTGCATATGTTGCAAAGCTTGCAGCAGTCAGTAAGAATTAGATCACAGGTCCTGCCTTGTACAGTTGTTAAACTATCCAAGGCCATGTGGTTCTGTAAAACTGCACTTCTCATCTGAGTAGTTTCTGTGGAAAATAGAGCTATTGCCTGAGATGTTTCATTTAAGGCAGCAACACTATGCTTAGTGAGTGTGAATGTTTCTACTTGCCATTCCACATTTGTTGTGGTGATGTTAGCAGTGAAAAGCACTAGAGAAGAAAACCACCACCTGTCACAGGGCTGTCACTGGTGTCGGTGATGAAAGGGATCCCTGTTGGATGGACATGCAGGCAGAGTTATATATATTAGACTGGGGATGTAGGGAAGCCCCCAAGTACATCACCCTATCCAATTATAAGGTAAATATGACCAGCCATAAATACCACAGGCCCATAGACATCCCCATGGAGAGGAAAATGCCTCAATTTTACCTTTTTTTTTTTTTTTTTTGTTCTGTTGTTGTTGTTTTCCTTATCATATTTTATTAACAATTTAATAATGCTTTTGCAGAGATGTGGTGAAAGCCACCCCATATCCTTGCTATGGTTATCTGGTGACCTTTCTACACACCAGGAAGAGACAGAGTTTACTTGTAAAGACACAGCATGAGTCCATTCTAACTCATGCCAAACAGCATGTCCTACAGAGTGGGAGACATGAACTTGTTCCCTAACTAATGAGAAGATCTTATGGGTAAAGTTCCAGGAGAGCAAAGACACATTACAGTCTACCTTAAAGAGAAGGAAGAATTGCTTAGGAGTGGTAATATCTTTCCAGTAGTTTAAACAGTTCCACAGAGATTCATTCTTGGGCAGCAATTTCCATGGCAATCCAGCATTAGAGGAAATGAGTAGTTCCCCACACATCCAGCAGTTGGATTGGCTTCACACTTCAGCCATGGTAAGAGCCCAGCTGACAAACAGATTGCTGGAGATCCTTAAAGGTGATAAGATAAAGTCTTTAAAGGAACTAAAACCAAAACCAAACTCACTGCCATCGAGTCGGATCCAACTCATAGTGACCCCTCCTTGGGTTTTTGAGGCAATAGCACTATATAAGTAGATTGCCAAATATTCCTTTCACAGAATGGCTGGTGGGTTTGAACTACTAGCCTTCAAATTAGCAGTCAAATTTCTTAGGCACTGAGCCACAAGAGCTCCTCTTTAAAGGAACAAACTTGCCCAGGGATTATATTAACCATTAATCCCAGTACTGCCTACATTCTGCTAGACCATCAAGATTTACTTTTAAAAGTATTCATTGATTTGCCTCAGCCCTTCTGGGAGGTGTCATGTCCATTGTTGTAATGTTTATTAGTGCTTGCTTCAGTAGACCATTCACTCTTTGGATGAAGCCAGCCACAGTGGGATTTTAGGGCAGGTGAAATGCCAGACAGTACTATGGGCATCTGCCCATTCCTGCACTTCATGCCCAGTGAAATGTAGGCCTTGATCACTGTCAATGTCCATGGGCATGTCATAGTAGGCACTGAGCCAGGTGAGTCACTGAATCCTAGAAAGCTGCATGGCCCATTTACATGGGTATGCTTGTAGTAAACCAGTTAAAGTATCAGCACAGTTTAGAGCAAAGTGGCAGTTTTTTGAGGTAGGAAGGGGCCCTAGATAATCTACCTGCTATCTTTGTACCAGGACTTACCCGTGGGGCATGTGATCTATCTCCCAAGGCAATGGTCTTTTCCTTTCTAATGAACAATGGAGACACTGATTGCAAGCTTCCTTAATTTGGGCCATTGTTGTTGTTGTTGTTGTTGTTAAGTGCCGTCGAGTCATTTCCGACTCATAGCGACCCCATGCACAGCAGAACGAAACACTGCCCGATCCCGCACCAGCCCCACAATCCCTGCTATACTCG
>NW_006921591.1:9148920-9155031 GCF_000298275.1 Orycteropus afer afer
GTCAGGTGCACCTTAGTCCTCAAGGAGATATCCTTGCTCCTCAGCACTTGAAACAGTTCATTCGCAGTTGACTTTCCCAATGCTACATGTCGTCTAATGTCCTGACTGCTGCTTCCGTTGGCATCGATTGTAGAACCAAGCAATGTGAATTCCTTGACAACCTCAATTTGGGCCATAGATATGGGAATTCCTATCCCTTTCCAATGCCCCATAGAGTTCTCTGTTCTTTATGGCTGGTTTTCCTGGGTAGCCATTGTGCTACTTCAGCATCGGGTAACTGGTTTGTTAGGGCATGTAGCAGGGTGAGCTCCTTGGCTTGAGAGTTTCCAGGAAGAGTGAGCATGCTATGGGCTGATACATGATAGATGGTAATGTCTGCTCCTGGAGTCCAGGCCCAATGTCTGTCCATAGCTTCTTTCCCCAAAGGAGTCACCTTGCCACACACCAGTCTTTCTCATGCCAGGATGGCAGCCACAGAGTGAGGATTTTAAATACTGCCCAGCTATCAGTGAATAAGATAATAGGATCTTTTTCATGCATAAGCACCATCCAGGCTGCTCTCAATTCTGCCCACTGGCTGCTTTGGTCCTCCACTTGATCTATCCAAATTGTTTCAGTGCTAGGCTGGATGGCTGTTGCAGTCCAACAGGCTGGGTTGTCCCGAGCTGTGCCATCTGTGCACCAGCCATTATTAGGTATGGGCTCAGTTCCTTGATATGGCTTTTTAGCAAGGGAGGTTGATTCAGTTATTTGGGTTGTAGTTTCACTTATATAGATTGCTGGTCCCGGATCTTTTGAAGCTCTGCATTCAGGGAGCTGGCTGACATGGTGCTTCAATGCTGGAGGTAGGCATGCCATTTTGTGCTTGGGCCACCCCCTGACTTTGGCTTATTAAATTTTTTTACGTATCTTTCAATGGGGTAATGAGTCTTTACTGTTTCAGGATCTCCTTTAGTAATATCTTCAATATTCTGGAGACTCAAATAGACTGCACATAGTTATTGTTCCAAGGGGCTATAACTCTGTTCAGGTCCTCTCCATAATTGGGACCAAAACCCTAGTGGGACCCACTTTCCCTGTTGTTTTTGCCACAGTCCCCAGCCAAATGTCTCCGGGTAACTAGCATTATTCAATTTGCAAGGGCACTGGGTTCAATAGCAGCCAAGGCTTTTACCTGCTGGACTTCTACATTAGCTTCCTGAAATGCTGCTTCTTGCTCTGCTCTCCAATCCCAAATAACTCCTTTTTTTGCTAGCTTATAAAGAAGACATAGGATTTGAGCAAGTGATGGATAAAGTATCTCCAATACCCCAACATTCTAGGAATGCTTGCAATTCCTTAACTTTAGTAGACAGTGGATAAGCTCATATTTTATCAGTAACAGCTGCAGACATGGTTTAGTCTTACCTGACCAAATAACACCCAAAGACTTGACAGATAACCCAGAACCCTGAAGTTTTTGGTGTTATAGCCCATCCTCAGCTTTCCAGATGAGCTATCAGTTGTGGAGCAGCGTCCTCTAGGAGAGAAATGTCAGTACAGCTTAACATAACATAACATCATCAATATGACATATGACAATTCTTATGGGGTTTCCACCTTTGAAGGTCTTGAGAAACCAGGCCATAGCAGTTCAAAGGGGAGTGCAGTAACCCAGGATTGTTGTTGTTGTTGTTTTTGTTGTTTACCATCGAGTCGGCCCCAGGATTAGTGTTTGAAATGTCCAGAGCTCTCCTTTCCCCTCAGAGGTGAACTGATCTTGGCATTCAGGAGCTATAGGAATACTAAAAAAATGTGTTAGCCAAGTGTAGCACGAAATTATAAGTACTTAGGTGTTCACTAATAATATTTAGCATTTGGGCTATGTTGGGGATGGTGGTGTGAAGAGCAGGGGTGATTTTATTCAGCTCCTGGTAGAAAAACATCATCTGCAAACTGCTGTCTGGTTTCTGAATCAGCCATAAAAGGCTGTGAGGAGTCAGCCGCAGGGACCCAGGTGAGAAGAGGGAACCAAAGCCATGCCCCACAAGTAGCGAGGCAGGAAGGCAGGGAGAGGACAGAAAAGGCAAACAGGACTGGAAAAAATCAAGGAGTCAGCCACAGGGACCAAGGTGAAGAGAGGGAACCCAGGCCACATCCCACAAGCAGTGAGGTGGGAGGCAGGGAGAGGTCAGAAAAGGCAAAGGGACTGGAACAGATTGAGGAGTCAACTGCAGGGACCCAGGTGAGGAGAGGGAACTGAGGCCACCCCCCACAAGCAGTGAGGCAGGAAGCAGGGAGAGGACAGAAAAGGCAAAGGGGACCAGAACAGATAGAGGAGTTAGCTGCAGGGATCCAGGTAAAGGTGGTTGGAGGGGTCCAACAGCTAAGGGAGACAAACTTGTCTGTTGGTTTATCCTACTGTGGTGACATGTTGCTGTGAGTCTTAAAGCTGTGCCACTGGTGTTTCAAACCCAGTGGAGTGCACCAGGTGCACAGGTATCAGCCTGGCTTGCAGACTGAGGCAGTCTAGGTAGAAGGAAGAAGCCGTCTACCTCTCAAAGAATTGGCCAGGGAAAACCTTATGAATAGCAGAGAAGCACTGTCTTATATATTACTGTGCAACTTTATGAATAGTCCAGAAACATTGTCCAATACAGAGGAGGAAGATGAGTCACTTAACTTAGATAGCTCTCAAAGTAAGACTGGGAAAGAGCTGCATTATCAGAGTAAAATCAGCCTTACTCATATGGATAAGGTAAAGCTTTCGAGACCTCCATTTGCAGGCGTGGCACCACTCAAATTGAGGAGAAACAGTAGCAAACATCCATTAATCATCGGAACAAGGAATGTATGAAGTATTAATCTAGGGAAATTTGAAGTTGTCAAAAATGAAATGGAACGCATAAAGATTTATATCCTAGGCATTGGTGAGCTGAAATGGACTGTTTTGGGCCATTTTGAATCAGACAACCATATGATCTACTATGCTGGGAACAACAGTTTAAAGAGAAATGGTGTGGCATTCATCATCACAAAGGATGTTTCAAGATCTGTCTTAAGTAAAATGCAGTCAGTGATAGGATAATATCCATTCACCTACAAGGAAGACCCATTAATATGACTATTATTCAAATTTAGGCACCAACCACCAAAGCCAAAGATGAGGAAATTGAAGATTTTATCACCTTCTGCAGTCTGAAATTGACCAAACATGCAATCAGGATATGTTAATTATCACTGGTGACTGAAATGCAGAAGTTGGAAACAAAGAAGAATCACCGGTAGTTGGAAAATTTGGCCTTGCAACAGAAATAATGCTGGAATTCACATGGCAGAATTTTTCAAGACCAATGACTTATTCATTGCAAACACCTTTTTTCAACAACACAAACAGAGGCTGTACACATAGACTTCACCATATGGAACACACAGGAATCAGATTGACTATAGCTCTGGCAAGAGGCGATGGAAAAGCTCAATATCTTCAGCCAAAACCAGGCCAGGAGCTGATTGTGGAACAGACCATCAACTGCTCATATGCAAGTTCAACTTGAAGTTAAAGACAATTAAAACAAGTCCAACAGAGCCAAAATATGATCTAGAATATATCCCTCCTGAATTTAGAAATCATCTAAAGAATAGATATGATGCATTGAACACCAATGACTGAAAACCAGAATTGTGGGATGACATCAATAGCATCATCCATGAAGAAAGCAAGAGGTCATTAAAAAGACAACAAAAGAGAAGAACAAAATGGATGACAGAAGAGACTCTGAAACTTGCCCTTGAGCAGAGAGTAGCTACAGCAAATGGAAAAAATGACAAGATCAAAGAAATGAACTGAAGATGTCAAAGAGCAGCTCGAGAAGACAAAGCCAATTACTCTAACAAAATGTGCAAAGACCTGGTGTTAGAAAAACAAAAGGGAAGAACAGGCTCAGCATTTCTCAAGCTGAATGAATTGAGGAAAAAATTTAAGCTTCGAGATGCAATATTGAAAGATTCAATATTGAAACATTGAATGATGCAGGAAACACCAAAAGAAGATGGAAGGAATACAAAAAGTCACTCTACCAAAAAGAACTGGTCAACCTTCACCCATTTCAGGAGGTGGCATATGATCTAGAACCAATGATCCTGAAGGAGGAAGTCGAAGCTGCAATGAAGGAATTGGAGAAGAACAAGGCTCTGAGAATTGACGGAATACTCATTGAGATATTTCAACAAATGGATGCCACACTGGAGGCACTCACTCGGTTATGCCAAGAGATTTGGAAGACAGCCACCTGACCAACTAACTGGAAGAGATCCATATTTGTACCCATTCCAAAGAAAGGTGATCTCACAGAATGTGGAAATTATAGAACAATATCATTAATGTCACACACAAGTAAGATCTTAGAGAAAATAATTAAAAAATGGTTGCAGCAGTATATTGACAGAGAACTTCCAGAGGTGCAAGCTAGATTTAGAAGAAGATGTGGAACAAGGGATATCATAGCTGCTGTCAGATGGAACTTGGCTCAAGGCAAAGAATACCAGAAAGATGTTTACTTGTGTTTTATTGACTATGCAAAGGCATTTGATTGTGTGGATCATGACAAATTATGGATAACATTGAGAAGAATGGAAATTCCCGAACACCTGATTGTACTTATGAGGAACCTGTACCTTGACAAGGAGGCTGTTGTTTGAACAGAACAAAGGGACACTGCACGGTTTAAAATCAGGAAGGGAGAGCATCAGGGTTTTATATTTTCCCCATACTTATTCATCTATATGCTGAGCAAATAATCCGAGAAGCTGGACTATATGAAGAAAAACATGGCATCAAGATTGGGGGAAGAATCATTAACAACCTGAGATACTCTGATGATACAACTTTGTTTGCTGAAAGTAAGGATGACTTGAGGCACTTACTGATGAAGATTGAAGAACATAGTCTGCAGTATGGATTACATCTCAATATAAAGAAGACAAAAATCCTCACAACTGGACCAATAAGCAGCATCACAATAAATGGAGAAAAGAATGAGGTTGCCAAAGAATTCACGTTGCTTAGTTCTACAATCAAGGCCAATGGAAGCAGCAGTCAGGACATTAGATGATGTGTAGCACTGGGCAGGTCAGCTGCGAAGGAACTCTTTCAAGTGCTGAGGAGCAAGGATGTCTCCTTGAGGACTAAGGTATGCCTGACACAGGCCATGATATTTCCAATTGTCTTGTATGTATGTGAGAGCTGGACAATGAATAAGGAAGACCAAAGAAGAGTTGATGCTTTTTAGTTGTGGTGCTGGCGAAGAATGCTGAAGGTACCATGAGCTGCCCGAAGAACTAACAGATCTATCCTGGAGGAAGTGCAGCCCTTATGCTCCTTGGAAGCCAGGATGCCCAGACTTCATCTCACCTATTTTTGTCATGTTGTCAGAGGGGACCATTCCCTGGAGAAGGATGTCATGCTTGGTAAGGTGGAGGGTCCACGGAAGAGAGGAAGGCCTTCAGCGAGATGGAGTGACACGGTGGCTGCGACAATGGGCTCAAGTGGAGGACAATGGGCTCAAGTGGAGCCCAGTGGGCTCCAGTGGAGCAAGGATCGTGAAGCTAGTGTGGGATCAGGTGGTGTTTTGTTGTACTGTGGGTTGGAAGCGACTCGACAGCATCTAACAACAACAACAACAAAAAGGGCTGTTGTACGGCTATGAGTGCATCGGATGATATTGACTCATGCTAGCTCTGCAACAGTAGTGGTTATTTTCTCGTCCCCCAAGAAGCCAGTACTGTTTAATATTTATAATTCTGGGGGGACAGAGAAGGGAGACACACAGTGCTCCACTTCACCCACCCACACACAATTGACTTAATTGTTCTTACTCTCAAATGGAATTCCCCTATGCTTGCTAATAGGGTTAAGTCAGAGAGAATGCAAATTCCTAAGATAGATATAGATATAGATATAGATATAGATATAGATATAGATATAGATATATTTAATTTTATTTTGGTTTGGGTGAAGATTTAGAGAGTAAATTCACTTTTCATACAGCAGTTCACATATACTTTGTCACATTAAATTGACCACAGTTTACCACAATGCAACAGCTCCCCTCCCACTTCCTCCCCATAGTT
>NW_006921591.1:9166944-9175609 GCF_000298275.1 Orycteropus afer afer
AAAAAAAAATAGGGAAGGAGAATAATAAATGAAGAAAAAAAATAGGAAGAATGCAAAAACAAAACAAGAAATGGGGTTAGTCATGAGGAGCAAAATAGGGGGAAAAGAAAAAAAAAAACAATCTTAAATTGTGGGGGTGGGCAGAGTTTCAACCAGGCACAAGGAAAAGAAAAAATGCTGAAAACTAGTACCTGGTAGGGTAAGATTAAGAATAATAATAAAAAGGACACTAAGTATTAATAATTTTATTTGTTTTGAAATAGACAAATACAAGCAAAGTAATCACCGGGAAAAACAAAGCAAAAAACAAACAAACAAACAAAAAAAATTGGTGGATGACTGGCTAGGGCACCCAGGCTCCCGTCTGAGCACACAGACTGTGATGGATTTCCTGTGGGACCAGAAGGTAGTTGGGAGTGGGGATGGCCACACCTCTGTGCACCAAGCAGGTATAAAGTGTAGTAACAAGAAGAATGTCGTACCTTTTCAGTCTTGCAGGCCCCGAGTGTCCTTTGGGTTGCTGGAAATCAGAGTGTGTTCTTAAGCCCCAGAAATCTGCCAGAGTGCTGCCTCTTTAAATATCCAAAATAGTCAAGCTGCTTTTTAAACCTTCAAAATGGGCGGCGCCCTCTGGCCTGGCAAAAGTCCACAGCTCAGCCCACCTTTCTCTTCACCTTCTCCGTTTGTTCCCCAGCCACCGTGCACAATCCATGCAGTCCCTGGCTAGCAGGGTGATTTTTAGGTTAATTCTTAGGTCCTACCACCAGTTGGAAATCTCCGAGCTGCCTGTACTGTCAGGGTCACTCAGTTCGCTGTCAGACCGCAGCTCCGTATGTCTCCTTTTTTTGGTATTTTCACGCAAATTCTTCTGCTAGTTGGGGTTTAGTCCAATTCTGTATCCTTCCCTTCAAGGCTCAGGGGTCCAAGATTATCTTCTGTGTCTGTGTTAATTTTCTTTGTTGAAGAGGGTCTTTGCAATCCTTCTGCCTAGTCCGCCATCTTGCCGGTACCAATTCCTAATATATATTGAGGTAGAGGAGAAATAAACACCAGATATTTAGAGGGAGGCAGAAGCACTGTGGTGAGAGTGAGTGCTATGCACCAGATTCAGATGGTACTCCTCCCGGCCCCCACCCCCAGAGCCTTCAATAGCATTCAATGGACCTTTAAATCTGTTTATATTCTCATGAATGAGGGTGCACTTTGCACTCATATCTACCAAAGCTAGGACTTTTTGTTCATTGTTTAGGGACCTCTGGATAACTATTTCAATATGGGGCCTCCAATTCCCCATAATCCTCTGCACCTGCAGTGAGGAATCTTGGCCTAATTCCTAGAATAAGGGAATTGGCGCTTCCCATATGGGGAAAGCAGCAGGTTCCCTTCATTTCCCTTCAGGGGAAGGAGCTGGTGGTCTGGCTTTAGGTGACACCATAAACACAAAAGAATGGTGTTAGGCTGTTTATTTTTTCCCTAGGAGCCCTGGGCAACTATAGGTCGATCCAAAACTGCTTTCAACTCTTTGTAGGGACCCTTTTCCTATGGCAGAATTCGTTGGCTCTCTTTCTACCCAGGGGGCCTCTTCAGTAGCTCTTATATTCTTCCACCTTAGCCTGTCAGTTCCCCCCATGCATACAGCGGTGTGTGCAGCTTGTGAGATGCAGTGCCCAACTACTGATACAAGGATGGGCAAAAGAAGAACATGATATTGGCAGGGGACAGACTACAGGAGGGCATTGATCATGCCATCCATAAATATTTCATTATCAGAACCCAGTAATTCAGATGTATATATAGCATGCTTGGCTCCTAATTCCTGGATGACTTGCTGTAACTCTTCAAGAGTATTCCATCCAGGAGGGGTACAGGGAATATCTCCTTCAGTGGACAACACTGCTTTGTAGGCTAGAATGATCAAGTTCATGAGTGGGGCATTCCTTCTCCACTCTGAAACACATATAGCCTTTGCCTTAAAGCAGAATAGGAAGTAACCTGAGACATTTTTTTATAATTCCCGTTCTGAGAAGACCACACCATCTGCCCCTGTATCCCAAAGCCTTAATATCCAGGCAGGTATAGATTCTCTTCCTTTCCGTCTATATTAGACAGCAATATCAAGAAATTCCTTAATGGTGTAGTCTCTTACTGTGATGTGTTCCTGCTCCTTTGGAGCAGGACCAGATCAGTTTTTACTTTGGTGGTGATTAACAGCCAGGCTCATTGATATTCAGTTATGCTAATGCTGTTGTCCCAGGCCTAACTTTCTTCCTGCAAGTCTGAGGACTCAAGAGCTTTCTATTTCTCAGGGCCCCAATTGGCCCTAGTTATAACAGCTCAAATTTGTTGTCACAGTAAGTGGCACCCAACCAATTTTGCTATTCAACATACTAATGTTTCTATAATTTCATCAGATGCTTGTAGCTTGGTAGTGATAATTTCTTTTGCATTTGATTGAGACAATCTTGAAACTCCTTCCAACCTTAGCTCTTCCTTAACTGTCTGTATTTTATCCCTTAATTTCTGTTACTCACTCACCACTGCCAGATTGACATCTATGGCAGCACAGACTATATATAGCAGAGGCTAGACTATCACTGAGACTAGTGCCTGATATTCTCTTTTCACTTTCTCTACTCCAGCACTCTGCAATACATCCAACAGTCCCTATGGTGTTTTCAGGATGTCCTTCTACTCATGCACCAATTCCCAGCCAGCTAATAACCTGGCAATGGTTATGAACATACTCACATCTAGCCAGTTCAGAATCTCACCTGCTATTTCATTCATGTCTACTGCTACTCTATAGGTAAGCTTTCTGACTCTCCTGGCTCAGCTCACCAGTTGCCCTGGGAATTTCCCAGGGAGGTCAAAACCTCCTTGTGAATAGGTTAGGGAAAGGAGGAAGAATTTACCCAGAAGAATATTTAATGATGTGAACATATATTCTGAATAGGAAAAAAGAGGATCAGGAGAGAAAGGATTTACAAGGTAAAAGATAAAAGAACGCAGGCTTTCAAACGTTGCTAGCAATTCAGCACCCAATGGTGGCAGGCTGGAATCTATCCAAGATATCTGTTAAACCCTCCCATTTTTGTGGGGATATTTATTCTTGAGTTGGGCATATTGGGAACAAGGGTTATGTGACTGGGACTGGAGGGCTATGTGAGCAGTTCCAGACTTTGTGGTGTTGGGGTCGATTGGGAGGGGGTCTTGGACTTTGCCCTACAAGACCACCTGTGTTCACCTGTGTATGCTTTGATAAGATGCTGCCAGTTAACAAGTTTTATTGCCTAAAGCTATCCTAGGAATTAGTTAATACCTTATAGGGAAGATGGTTAATACCTGACAGGGGGAGCAGAGGTACATGTGACAGAGAGGGAGAAGGAAAATGCTTGCAGTTCTTATAAGCATGGCTAAACAATATGGGGTCTGAGACCCATTTTGGGAGGTTGCAGTTAATGACCATATAGGCCCTTACTCAGAATCCAGAAAGCATAGCCAGAACTCAGATTATCAGAGGGCAAGGCCACTGCCTAGAAGGTCTCTGAGAACAGAGGGTTATTTTCAATCACTGAGAACTAATGTAAATTGTCCTGCTGAATTTTTCACTTGCTTGATGTCTGTTAGCCCTTCCTTCCCTCCAATCTGTCCATTAATTAATAAGAATGTCTACCTTGTACCTGTTCTACCATTGTATATTGAAAACAATACAAGATAACTTATATTCTAGTTTCACAGATGAAAAGTAATTTTGTCCCAGGATGCAATTTGGATTTGAAGTTGATTTAGGACTTTTGGGATGATATTATGGGGTGGAAGTGTTTTTTATATGGTAAGAACATGAATGGGAGGAGTGGGCAAATTGTGGAATCTTATGGATTGAATTGGGCCCCCAAAAGAACGTGTCAACTTGGCTGGGCTATAACACCCTTAATCAGGTCACAGTCCTGAGCTGATATAAGAGGGGCTTCTCCAGGGTGTAGCCTGCATCACCTATTATCTTACAAGAGATAAATTGAGAGATATTCCAGCAGAGAAAGGGGTCCTATGACCACCAAGAAAGAAGAGCTTGGATTGGAGCACATACTTTGGACATGGTGCCTCTGCACTGGGAACCTCCTAGAACCAGGAGATACAGAGAGATAAAGTCTTTTCCTAGAGCTGGCATTCTGAATTCAGGCTTCTATCCTCCTAAACTTTGAGAAAATGCATTTCTATTCTTTAAAGTGAAAAAAAAAAAAAATCAACATGAGTGAGAAATTATGTTTCCTTAGAATTTTCATTAAAATAGGTTTTCCATTGAAATACCATATTATTACTGGACAAATTTTCTTGGAGATATCTTGGAATTGGTATGCCTTGGGAGTTACACTTCTTTTTTTTTAATTTTTGATTTGTTTGTTTATTAATAAGAAAGATTTTTCTGAAAATCTTACCCACCCCCCAAATATTCCTTGTTTTCTGTCTTTCCTAAAACCCTACACTCTAGGCATTTTAGTATAGGAAAACATTTTCTCCAAACATTTTTCATTAAATACATTTAGTGTTTGTGATGGTTATGTTTGTATGTCAACTTGGCTAGGCCTAGTTGAGTGGCTGGGTAGCTGAATATAGTATTCCCCATGATGAGACTGGTAATCAACTCCATGGTGGAATCTACTGGGAGCAGCTGAGTATCTGCTTTTGGGTATGTGGTCTGCTTCCTGCATATAAGGAGAAGCTTTGAGAATGGTCTATAGCATATGGCACTCTTGGACCCTGCATGTAGCCATGTCGTTGCTCAGCAGCCTGCTATATTCTGCCGACCTTGGGACTTACAATGGACTTAAGTTAATGGCCTGTCGTGCGGTTTGGTAACATAGGGACTGTGACTTTTTCCTTTTCAACTTTGCGGATTCTCAGCCTCAGCAGCCAGCAGCTGTTTGAGTGAAGAAATGCCTCTAGCTCCAGTGGACCGGGAGTAGGAGGAAGAGCTGGACCCCAAGGTTGAGGCGCTTTCACCCAGCCCCTAGAGCCTGGCACTTTGTACTTGTACTTAAAGCCTCCAAATTGTAAGAATAAGCTCCTGTTTGTTAAGGCCATCTGGTTTGTGGTATATTCCTGTCAGAGTGGCACTAGGTAACTAGAACAGTGGTTCAGTATAGTTTTTCAGTAAAAATATCTACAAATAAAGGGAAAGAGAGGTGGATGGGATGAAATTACTCAGAGACCCTACAGCTGGGAAGAATGCAAATGTTCCCTTTGACACCTATTAACAGAATACATTGTGTCCTGGGCTGTAATTACTATGGGATTTCCCATGAATTCTAAAAGTCTTTTGTGTTTTTGGATAGTCTCAGTGATTAACCCCTAGCTAAATTGCAAGCTAAATAATTATTCTTTTTACAAAACTTGTTATTCTTCAAACTGATATCTGTTTAGCATTTAAAATTTTCTGAGGATGTATCTAGTTGAATTATCTAATATTAAAAAAAAGAAAAAATCACTGCCATTGAGTAGATTCCAACTCACAGTTACTCCCACAGGGTTTCGGAAGCAGTAAATCTTGCAGAAGTAGATCACCCTATCTTCCTTCCATGAAGTGGCTGGTAGGTTTGAACCACCAACCCTCTGGTTAGCAGTCAAATGCCTTAGGCACTATGCCACCAGATCTTCTTATCTGATATATAGAGGCAGATAATAATAGACTTCATTCCACAAAAGAAGTAACTAAGGTGAAAATATCTACTTAATCCTATGCACATAGAAATAGAGCCAAGACCAAATCCCTGATCCTTATAATTGGAATGCTCAATGAGGATTGCTAAAATTGAAAACTTGAAAACAAACCTAATCATTTTTTTTTTCACTTCCATTTCTGTATCAATTAATCTTTGAGTATTTAATATATTCTGGGACCTCTTCTAGAAAAGGGCAAAGTAGTGACACCTTAGTGACACCCCAGGGAATTCTGTTACACATATATTCTTTATAATGTTGAAGATATCAGTAGGCCTGATAATCTGACAATCTGAGATTCAATTGTACTTTTGAAATTTGTAGTGGTGTTTTTGTTCTTGTTATTACTGATCCTGTTTTGGGGCATCCCTCAGTTTCTCAAATTGATAAGTGCTTCATTGTTAGAAAAGGGATAGAGGTTCATGTCAACCCAGAAATACATCAGACAAAAGGACTGGCAATCTACTATCAGAAAGTTAGCCACTGAAAGCTCTATGGAACACAGTTATAGTCTCACACACGTGGGTTTTCCATGATCCAGAATTAACTTGATAGCAACTTATAAGAAGTATATTGGTTGTTCAATGGTAAAATTCTCATCCTCCATGAAGAATGCTCACGTTTGATTCTTGGCCAATGTACCTCTAGCATAGCCACTGTCATATTTCAGGGGAAGCTTGTGTGTTATTATAGTGTTGAACAGGTTTCAGTAGAGCTTCCAAACTAAGATAGACTAAGCAGAGAGTCCTGGCAGTCTACTTCTGAAAATTAGCCAAGCAAAATGCTATTTATCACAATGCTTCTATACTTCTGTCCAGAGTTGTCATGAATTGGGGCCTGACTTCTTGGCAACTAACAACAACAACAACAACAAATCAACAACACATGGGAAAACAATACTCTGAACTAGACAATCAGATAAAAAGAGTAATTACACTACTTTAGTGCCTTTGGAATTAGTGATATGGATATGAAAATAATCATTACCTTTGTAGTGGGAGAGTATATTTATAGAATAGGAACTTTTTATATAGGACAAGATGGGAAAGGAAACTTTCAAAAAAAGTTAAGAATTTTTTTCATGTCAACAAGTTTGCAGAGTAGTCAGCTTCAAGGACTCAAACTTTCACAGAAGCATCAAAAACAAGTAGAAATTGTCAGAACTCTGGAAAACAGTCAAAGGTATACAGAAACAAAGAAACCATTGAAAAAAGAAAAAGGCAACTTAGAAATGTTACACATGGATGAACCTCAAAAACATGCCATGTGAAATAAGTCAGTCACAAAAGACAAATATTGTATGAGCTCACTTACATGAAGTATTTAGAATAAGCAAGTGTTAAGGATATGGAAAAAACTGAGAGTGCTTAATGGTGATGATTGACCAACAATGACCTATACCTGTGAAGATTTTTAATTGGCACACATTTTGTCACCTATAATTTTTTTTTTTTAAATGCTATTTATTTTGTTTTTTTATGGCAGGAAAGTGTTGTGAGTTTTTCACTTATTCATGCACAAGCCCTTCCCTGAATTATGATAGTCTTGAAGGTAGTAGCTAATAAGCCTTGTTTGGGATTCTGGTCCCTGGATTCAGAGGAAGCTGAAAATACCTTATTACACATTTTTATATTTGCTTGTTCTAACCTGTGTGGAGACAACTTGACAGACTGATATAACATGCTCACTCATCTCTGTTTCCTCTATTTCAGAAATCAATCAGAGTGAAAAATGAAGGGCATTCCTCAAAATACTGTAAGGTAAAGGATCAACCATTAGACACTTGAAGCAAAAGAATATAGTTGAAATGTAGAATAACTAGCCTAAGGCCTGAGAGGAAAACATGGGGAGAGAGTTTCTTTGGAAAATTAAGGCATTCCAAAGAGCTCACATATATGAACACATTTAGAAAGTCAAGTCATACCCAGGCCAAGATACACACTCAGAAATGACTGGAGGAAATTTTCCAACCCTTGTGTAAAATGGTACGGCAATTCGCTTCCTCAAAAACTAGAAATAGAACTATTTTATGATCCAGCAATCCCACGCCAAGATATATACACTAGACAACTAGTAGAAGTCCATGGACAGATGGATACGTATAATCATTGCAGCATTATTCACAATAACACAAAAACAGAAACAGCATATGTACCTTTCAATGGGCAAATGGATAAGCAAAATATGGTACATAAAGACAATGGTAATACTGTGCAACTTTAAAGAACAATGATGAGTCTGTGAAACATATTATAACATGGACTGATCCGGAGGAAATACTACTAAGTGAAATAAGTTAACCACATAAGGACAAATACTGTATGATCCCACTTTTATAAGAAAACAAGTATATAGAGACTAATGTTCATTGGTAATTACCAGGGATGAGTGGAAGTGGGGGAGGGGGAATCGTTCTCTAGAGAACAGATATTTGGTATTTTTGGTGATGGGGAAAATAGCACTGATTGTGGGTGAAATTAATACATTTTGACTAAAGTAAATGATGTCACCAAGAAGCACACAAGAGAAAAGGATGTTTGTGCTAGAGGATACAACATAAATAATTTGATAACAGGAGCTCTGGTAGCATAGTGTCTAAGGCAATTGATTGCTAACCAGAGTGCTGGCAGTTCAAACCCACCAACCACTTCTTGGAAAGAAGGTTGGACAATCTACTTCTGTAGTGATACCACCTCAGAAAACCAAGGAGGGGTTGCTATCATTTGGGTCTGACTTGATGGCACATAACAACATCAATTTGACAAACAATAACCAAAAAGTAAGTGTATGGTCACATACTTAGATATATAGGCATATATGTGTATAGGTAGATGAGCACATATGTGTGCACATATAGAAGTGTATATATAATAAAAGCGCACTACTTAAAGACCAAAATGAAACAAAAGAAGACTCATGCACTGAACACTCAATCCAAGAAACAGAA
>NW_006921591.1:9175709-9176536 GCF_000298275.1 Orycteropus afer afer
TATATATGCTCATTGTAATGGTTAATGTTACATGTTAACCAAGTGAGGCCATGATTTCCTGCATTATGTAAGTATCCTCCATGTTGTGATCTGATGTAATTATCCTCCATTGTCTGATATTATGTGAATATACTCCATTTTCTGTGCTGTAAACCCTAAATTCTACCTGTTAAGGAATAGGAGCTCTGGTGTTGCTGTGGTTAAGGCACTAGGCTGCAAACCAGAGGTCAGTGCTTCAAACCCATCAGCTTCTCTTCAGGAGAAAGATGATGCAGTCTGCTTCTGTAAAAATTTATAGCCTTAGAAACACTATGTGGATTATTATGAGTCAGAATAAACCTGATGGCAGAGGTTTATATGTTATTGAAGCAGAATTTGGGGGGGGGGTGTCCTGCATTATAACTTACTCAAGTCTCATCTGATGCAAGGGGAGTGACTGTCAGGTTATGGCTGTACCTAATATATTAGATGTGTTCACAAAACTCTCTCATTCTCAATCCTACATCTGGCTCCTCATCATTTCACTTCTAGTTTTTGAAAATTGAACTACCAGTCTGTCATCTGATTACTGATTTTTGGATTCACCAATTTCGACAGCTCTGTGAGCCAGTAATCTGCCATGTGACCTCATAATTTTGGGATTTAGCAGCTTCCACATCCTCATGAGCCAACAACCCCTAAAACCACAAGAGTCAGGAAAAGCCTATAGCCTGAAACCTGACTTACAGATTTGGAACTTGCCAGCCTTCACAACTGTATGAACAATTTCCTTGAATAATATCTTTCTTCCTTTTCATCTCTTTCTCTCTCTCTCTCTCTCTCTCTCT
>NW_006921591.1:9179061-9181559 GCF_000298275.1 Orycteropus afer afer
ATTCCCTGGAGAAGGATGTCATGCTTGGTAGGGTGGAGGGTCGACGAAAGAGGGGGAGGCCTTCAACGAGATGGATTGATAGGGTGGCTGCGATGATGGGATCAAGTATAGCAGGGATTGTGGGGCTGGCTCGGGATCGGGCAGTGTTTCATTCTGCTGTGCATGGGGTCGCTATGAGTCGGAAATGACTCGACGGCACTTAACAACCACAACAACAACAACAACATACATGAAAAAAATTAAGATATCAATAAAAGATAAAAAGTACAAAAGGGAAACAAACAGAAATTCTAGATCTGGAAAGTACAATAACTGAAAAGAAAAATTCACTGAAGTGTTCAAGATATTTGAGCCAGTAGAAGAATGAAGCAAACTTGAGGATAAGATAAATGGAATTATTCAGTCTGAGAAACAGAAATAAATATTAATAAAGTAAACTGGACCTAAGTAGAACATACCATGCTTACCACCATACACAATATGGGAGTTACAAAAGGATAAGAGTGAGGGAAAGGGCCAGAAAGAATATTTGAAGAACTAATAGCAAAAGATATACTAAATGTAATGAAAATCATGACTGTATGCATCCAACTAGAACAAAGTTAAATGGACATCAATATCCACTGCAATCAAACTGTCAATAGACAAAGAGAGAGCAATGAAAGCAACAACAGGAAAGTGATAGGTCATGTACCAGGAATCCTCTATAAGATTAGCAACTCATTTCTTGTCAGAAACCATGGAAACCAGAAGGCAGTAGGATAACATATTTCAAGTGCTGAAAGAAAATTACTGAAAAGGAAGAACATTGAAGGTAAATGTCTCTCATGAACATAAATGCAAAAATTCTTACCAAGCATATTATAATATTGAATATAGTGAAATATAAGAAAAAATATATAGAATGACTGAGTGGTTCTTTTAACATCCAAAGAAATCAATCAACATAATTATTACATTAACAGAAGAAAGTACAAAAAATATATGATCATCTCAGTATAGGCATAAAAAATGTGACAAAATGCAGTACCTATTGTACCAAACAAAAAAAAAAAATTAGCAAACCAAGAATAAAAGGAAATGTTCTTATTCTTATGAACAATGGCTGCAAAAAGAGCAACAGCTAATATGAACTATGAAATAGGAATTATGAAAAATGTAACACTTTCTCCCTGAAGTTGTGAATAAGACAAGGACATTTATTTCTACTATTCTTTTTTTTTTTTTTTTTTTTCAATTGTGATTTGGGTGAAAATTTGCAGAGCAAATTCACTTTCAATACAGCAGTTCACATATACTTTGTCTCATGACATTGACTACAATTTACCACAATGCAACAGTTCCCCTCCCACTTCCTCCCAATATTTACCTCTTCCTTGTGTCCATCACTCCATGCATTCCTGCCCCCTGAGCTGTCTCCTTGTGGTTAAACAGCCCTTCTTTCTCCCATGATTGTTCTCTCCAAGGAGTGTATCTGCCTCAAGTAAATGTTCAACTCATATGTCTGTCTTTTTTTTTTTGGCTGGAAGCCACAGGTGTGGGTTCAATTCCAGACCTGAAGGGAAGAACAGTTCTATCAGACCAGCAAACCTGGTTTTGAGTTTTGTCCACATTGTTCTCCCTCTCTACCCAGGATCTCCTACATAGATCCCCCTCTGAGTAGTTGACCGTGGTAGCCAGGTACCATCTAGTTCTTTTGCTCTCATAGTCATATAGGTTGCAGATCGCATGGTGTATCAGTCACTAGGATGAATTGCTTCCATGAATCTTTGTTTTTCTTCATTCTTCTTTGCTCTGGATGAGGAGAGACCCATTCGTGCATCTAGATGGCTGTTTGCAAGCTTTAAGATTCCAGTCACTACTTGCCAAAGTAGGAGGTGGAACAATGTTTTGTATAGTAAGTAATGCCAATTGAACTTGATGTCCCCTGCAACTATGGTCCCGAGCCCAGAGGTTCAACTACTCAATCCCTCAGGGTAGCTAGCTATAACCAAAAATGACTACAACTTTGTCCCTTGTCAGCTATACTATACACCTGGGAATTCACATCATACAAATACATTTATAGGATCATTGTCTGCCAACCCTATACATGTACACTCCCTGCTTCATGTTGTTGTTGTTGTTAGGTGCCGTGGAGTTGTTTCCGACTCATAGTGACACCATGCACAGCAGAACAAAACACCATCCAATCCTGCACCAGCTCCATGATCCCTGCTATACTTGGGCCCATTGTCGCAGCCACCATGTCATTCCATCTTGTTGAAGGTCTTCCTCTCTTCTGTTGACCCTCCACCCTACCAAGCATGACATTCTTCTCCAGGGAATGGTCCCTTCTGAAAACATGACCCAAGTAGGTGAGATGAAGTCTGGCCGTTCTCACTTCCAAGGAGCATTTCAGCTGCACTTCCTCCAGGACAGATCTGTTACTTCTTTTAGCAGTCCATGGTACTTTCAGCATTCTTTGCCAGCACCACAACTCAAAAGCATCAACTCTT
>NW_006921591.1:9182474-9187286 GCF_000298275.1 Orycteropus afer afer
AATGGGTACAAATATGGATCTCTTCCAGTCAGTTGGCCAGGTAGCTGTCTTCCAAATCTCTTGGCATAACCAAGTGAGTGCCTCCAGTGGGGCATCCATTTGTTGAAATATATCTATGGGTATTCCATCAACTCCTGGGGCCTTGTTCTTTGTCAATTCCTTCATTGCACCTTTGACTTCCTCCTTCAATACCATTGGTTCTAGATCATATGCCACCTCCTGGAATGGATGAAGATTGATCAGTTCTTTTTGGTACAGTGACTCTGTGTGTTCCTTCCATTTCCTTTTGATGTTTCCTGCATCATTCAATATTTTGCCCATAGAATTTTTCAATATTACAACTCAAGGCTTAATTTTTTTTCCTCAATTCTTTCAGCTTGAGAAATGCTGAGCCTGTTCTTCCCTTTTGGTTTTCTAACTCCAGGTCTTTGCACATTTCATTATTGTAATTGGCTTTGTCTTCTTGAACTGCTCTTTGAAATTTTCACTTCAGCTCGTAGACATACCTAATAGTTCAGCCTGTCTACCAATCCATCCACCTGTATACCTATTTTTACCCTTACAAACAACCCAGTACTGTATGTGCCCAAGGATTCATATTTGTCTGTAGCTCCCAAGTACCTCTCAATGTCTTCCTGTTCTTCAGTGCCACCATGTTGATCACTCACATTTGGTACATTGCCTTTCTCTTCACCCAAATCAATACTTATCTCTAATTATCCAAGAGTGTTCCTTACCCTATCCTCTCACCCCTGGTAACCAAGAAAGAAAATTTCCTTCCATAGATAGACCTTTCCAAGACTTTTATAATAATGGACTAATATAATTTTTGTTCTTCTGTGATTGACTTATTTCACTCAGCATAATGTCTTCCAAGTTCATCCATGTTATGCAGTGTTATGAAGATTCTAGGTTATTATTTAGGGTTGTATAGTGTTCCATTATTTGTATGTACCACAGTTTGGTCATCCATATCTCAGTTGATGGACATCTAGGTCATTTCCATCTTTTGACTATTGTAAATAGTACTGCAATGAATATGGGTGTGCATATGTCTGTTCTTGTCATGACTCTCACCTCTTTAGGATATATAACTAGTAATGGAATGGCTGAGTTAAATGGTATTTCTAATTCCAACTTTTTAAGGAATAGCCATACTGCTTTCCACAGTGGTTATACCATTTTACAGTCCCACCAGCAGTGTATGAGAGATCCAATCTCTCCACATCCTCGCCAGGATTTGTTATTTTCAGTCTGTTGAGGTTTGCTACTAGTACTGGAGCAAGAAAGTATCTCATTGTTGTTTTGATTTGCATCTCTCTAATGGCTAATGATTGTGAGCATTTCTTCATATGTTTGTTGGCCACATGAATATCCTACTTGATGAAGTATCTATTCATGTCTTCTGCCAATTTTTATTTGGACTATTTATTTTTTTGTTACTGAGTTTGGAAGTTTTCTATAAACTCTAGAGATAAGTCCCTTGTCAGATATGTCATTGCCAGATATTTTTTTCCCAATCTGTACATTCACTTTCGGAGAAGTCTTTGGAAGCACATAAAAATTTAATTTTCAGAAGGTCCCATTCTTCCAGTTTCTCTTCTGCTGTTTGTACATTTTGGGATATGCTTGATAGTCTATGACATATATTGGGGCACCTAAATTTGCCCCTAGTTTTTCCTTGAGGAATTCTATAGTTTTAGGTTTCACATTTAAGTATTTGATCCATCTGGAGTTCTTTTTTGTGTATGGTGTGAGATACAGATCTTGTTTGGTTTTTCTGCAAATGGATCTCCAGTTTTGCCAACACCATTTATTAAACATTCTCTTCCACATTTAATGGATTTTCACCCTTTGTCAAAGATCAGCTGACCATAGGTCAATGGATCTATTTCTGGATTCTCAATTCTATTCCATCGGTCTATGTGTTTGTCATTATACCAATACCAGGCAGTTATGATTACTGTGGTTTTATAGAAGGTTTTGAGATATGGCAGTGTGAGACCTACTACTTTGTTCTTCTTCTTCAATAGTGCTTTGCTTATCCGAGGTCCCTTTTCATTCCATATAAGGTTAGTGATTGGTTTTTCCATATCCTTAAAGAATGTTGATGGAATCTGGATTGGGATAGCTTTGAATGTATAGATTGCTTTGGGTAGAATTGACATTTTCACAATGTTCAATCTTCCTATCCATGAGCATGGGATGTTTTTACATTTATATAGATCTCTTATGATTTTTTGAAGTAGTTTTTTTATAGTTTTCTTTGTAGAGGTCTTTTGTGTCCCTGGTTAAGACTTATTCCCAAGGTTTTTTTTTTTTTTTTTTTTTTTGTACCTATTGTAAATAGTACTGATTTCCTTATTTCTTTTTCAGCAATCTCTTTGCTTGTGTAGAAGAATCCAACTGATTTTTGTATGTTGATCTTGTATACTGCCACGATGCTAAATCTCTCAATTAGCTCCAGCAGATTTTTGACTGAGTCTCTTGGGTTTTCTAGGTATAGGATCATATCATCAGCAAATAGGGATAGATGAACTTCTTCCTTACCAATTTGGATGCTTTTAATTTCCCTTTCTTGCCTTATAGCCCTGGCTAGGACTTCCAGTGGAGCTCTGGTAGCATAGTGCCTAAGGCACTTGACTGCTAACCAGAAAGCTAGTGGTTCAAATCCACCAACCTCTCCTCAGAAGGAAGATGGGGCAATCTACTTCCGTGGTGATACTACCTTGGGAACCCAAGGAGGGGTCGATATGAGTCGGGTCCAGCTCAACAGCATACAACAACAACAACAACAGAACTTCCAGTACAATATTGAATAGAAGTGGTGATAGAGAGCATCCTTGTCTGGTTCTTGTTCACCAGAGAAATGGTTTCATTCTCTGTCCATTCAGTATAATGTTGGCTGTTGGTTTTACATAGATGCCCTTTATTACGTTGAGAAATGTCCCTTTTATTCCTATTTCACTGAGTTTTATGTGGTGGATGTGGTGGATGACATTGATTGTTTTTGTAATCTTGAACCATCCCTGCATACCTGATACAAACCCCACTTCATCATAATGAGTTGTTTTCTTGATATTTTGTTGGAGTCTATTGGCTAGGATTTTGTTGAAGATTTTTGCATCTATATTCATGAGGGATTTTGGTCTGTTGTTTTCTTTTGAGTGATGTTTTGCCTGGTTTTGGTATCAAGATTATGCTTGCTTCATAAAATGAATTAGGGAGGATTCCATCCTTTTCCATGTTTTGGAATAGTTTGAGTGGGAATGGTGTTAGTTCTTCTCTGAATGTTTGGTGGAATTCTCCAGTAAAACCTTCTGGCGCAGGACTTTTTTTTGTTGGTAATTTTTTGATAACCTGTTCGATTTCTTCTTTTATTATGGATATGTTCAACTTTTCCACATCACTCTGTGTTGGTTTAAGCAAGTGGTGTGTTTCTAGAAATCTGTCTATTTCTTCCAGATTTTCAAATTTGTTAGAGTACAGTTCTTCATAGTATCCTCATATTATCCTTTTTATTTCAATTGGTTCTGTTGTGATGTCACCCATTTTGTTTCTTATTTGTGTTACTTGTATTCTCTCCCTATTTTCCTTTGTTAAATTTGGCAGTGATTTGTCAATTTTATTAATCTTTTAAAAAAAACCAATTTCTGGTCTTGTTGACTTTTTCTATTGCCCTTCTATTTTCTGTCTCATTAATTTCTTCTTCGAATCTACATGATTTCCTTTCTTTTGGTGACTGTAGGCTTTTCTTGCTGTTCTTTTTCTAATTGTTGGAGATGTTGGTTTAAAGTGTTGTTTGACTCTTTCTTCTTTTTGATGTGTGCATTTATTGCTATGAATTGGCCTCTGCTTTTGCTGTGTCCCAAATATTTTAGTGTACTGTGTTTTCATTCTCATTTGATTCAAGGAATTTTTTAATTTCTGTTTTTATTTCTTCTCTTACCCCGTCTTTCTCAAGGAAGGTGCTGTTCAGTTTCCATGTGTTTACTCTTTTCCTGTTGATCTTCCTATTGTTGATTTCTAATTTGATAGCACTATGATTTGAGAAGATGCTTTGCAGTATTTCAATGTTTTTAAATTTATGAAGGCTTGCTTTATGGCATAACTTATGGTCTATCATGGGAAATGTTCCATGTGCCCTGGAAAAGAATGTATATTGTGCTGTTGGTGGGTAAAGTGCTCTGTACATGTATATGAGGCCAAGTTGGTAGATTGTATTCTTTAGATCTTCTGCTTCTTTGTTAAGTTTCTTTCCAGTTGTTCTATCTTTCATTGAAAGTGGTGTATTAAATTCTCCCACTATGATACTGGATTCATCTATTCAACTTTTCAACTCTTAAGTCTGATTTATGTATTTTGGGGCTCTTTCATTTTGTCCATAGATACTTATTATGGCTATATCTTCTTTTTCAATTGATCCTTTAATCATTATATAATGTCCTTCTTGGTCTCATACAGTGGTTTTTTTTCTTAAAGACAATTTGATCAGATATTAATATTGCCACGCCTGGTTTTTTTTTTTGGTTGCCATTTGTTTATATATTTTTTTCCAACCTTTGATTTTTAGTCTACTTTTTGTATTTGTCTCTAAGCTGTTTCTGTTGTAGACAGCATATTGATGGGTTTTGTTTTATTATCCAATCTGCAACTCTCCACCTCTTGAGTGGTGCATTTAATCCATTAACATTCAGAGTAATAATTGACAAGTATGAATTGGTTGCTGTCATTTTGTTATGTGTGTTTTCATGGCGTCCCTGGATTCTTTGTTCCATATTATTTTCTGTGCTGAACTCATTATGTTTATGA
>NW_006921591.1:9189191-9195851 GCF_000298275.1 Orycteropus afer afer
TGAGGCAGTAACACTACGGAAGTAGGATTGCCCAACCTTCCTTCCAAGGAGTGGCTGGTGGGTTTGAACCACCAGTCTTCTGATTAGCAGTCAAGTGTTTTATCCACTATGCTACCAGAGCTCCCATTAATAATAATAGAAATTTTAAAACAGACATAAACAAACAAACTAATAAACAGAAAAAAGAAAAAAAAAATCAGTGTAGGGCAGGGCAGGGCACACGATTTCCATCTGAGAACACAGACTGGGACAGAATTTCTTCCAGCCTAGAAAGTCGGTGGGAGTGAGTGATGGCCACGCCTCTGTTCACCAAGAGGAGGTGGGGTATAAGAGTAACAATATTAATGTCACACCATTCCAGTCGTCTGGGTCCGAAATGTCCTTGGGGTTCCTGGGAAGTGGAGCCTGTTAAGTCCCTGGAATCTGGTAGAACATTGTCACTTTAAATATCCAAAATGGTCAAGTCATTTGAAAACATTCAAATTGACTGTGCCCTCCAGACAGATGGAAGCCCACAGCTCAGCCCACCCATCCTCTTCGCTGCTTCCCCATTTATATCCCAGCCACCATAGCAGTCCTCCATGTAATCCCTGGCTAGCATGGCCAATTTTTAGGTTAATTATTAGGCTTACCTCCACTCACCAATTTCCAAGATATCTGTGCCATCAGGATCACTGCCAGACTACAGCTCTGTACAGCTCCCTTTTTGGTGTTTTCATGCAAATTCTTCTGCTAGTTAGAGTTTAGTCCACTTCTATATCCTTCCCTTCAAGGCTCAGGGCTCCAGGATTATCTTCTGTATCTGTGTTTATTGGTTGCCCTTTTCTTTGTTGAAGAGGGTCTTTGCAGTCTTTCTGTTTATTCTGCCATCTTACTGGAACTCTATTTCTACTACTTCTATTTAATGTTTTATTAAAGATGAGTGCAAAAGGGAATAAGAAAGAATGAAGATTGGAAAGAAAGAAAGACTCACATGAATGTTTATTTGCAGATGACAGGACCAGGTAGGTTGAAAACACACAATAATGTGCAAAGGAATTACAAGTAGAAATAAATTTATCAAGTTTGTAGCATACTAGTTCAGTACTCCAAATTTTAATATTTATTGTACAAACCTGTTAGGTCATTGGAAATTGAAATATAAAATCCATACCATTTACAATAACATAAATCAAAGCAATCAAATTCTAGTCATATATTTAATAAAAGTTTGTGGAAGGAAATAAAAGAATTAGATAACCAGTGAAATATAACATGCAGAAGACCCAATGTTGTTAAGATGGAAATCTTCCCCAAACTGATCAAATTTAGAGGGAAAAGTGACAAGTTGTATTCTAAATTTTATGTAGAAATGTAAAGGAGCTGGAATACCCTTATCAATGTTACTGATGAAAAGCAATTTGGAGGAAACATATTCTACCAGATTTCAAGATGGCATAGTGCCTAAGACATCTGACTGTTAACAAGAAAGTTGGTGGTTCAAACCCACTGGCCACACCTCAGAAGGAAGATTGATCAATCAGTTCCATAGAGATACCACCTTTGAAACCCAAGATGGGATTGCTATGAGTTCCAATTAACTCAATTTCTCCTTAGAGACAACAAGAACAACAACAACAAAAAAAAAAAAAAAGAAAGAAAAAAAAATTAGCAAACCTGGAATAGAAGGAAATGTTCTTATTCTTATGAACAATGGCTGCATAAAACTACTATAAGACTACAGTAATTAAATAGATAGTTTGTTTCCAGTATAGACACATAAACCAGGTTCAGTCTAGAGAGTCTAGAAATAAAAGTACATATATGAATCAGTTGATTTCAAATATGCCACTTTAATTCTGTGAAGAAAGCTGTAGGAATACCATACCACAGAATAACTTTGTTAGACCTAAATATTAAAGTTAATGCATTAAAACTAGGAAGATATCTTCATAACCTTGAAGAAGGTAAATGTTTCTTTGACTGGAAGTAAAAACTGTAAGGAAAAAAAATGATTAAACTGACTTTATTAAAAATAAGAATTTTTTTTCATGAAAGGATCTCATTAAGAGAATGAAATGGAAAAAAAAAATAAATAAGGGAAAAAAATACAAATATTTACAAAGTACTTGCATCAAGAAAACTACCAAAAAAGAAAGAATTTAAAAGATCAGTAAGAAATATGATAAGATTAAAAAAAAAAAAAAAACTTGAACAACCACTTTATAAAATAAGGCAAATATGCACATGGAAAGATGCTCAACATTGTCATTCATCGGAAGAAACTAAAATGAAACTATAATTAGAAGCTGACTTTGACATGACATTGTAAGGAATTCCATGGACTCCCAAGCAAAACTGGAGGTGATGGTGAGTATATATACAGAAATGGTCCTAAGGGCACAAAGCAAATAAATACTCAAGAAAATCTACTAAATCTCAGTAATAGAGTGAATATTGGTGGTATTTGAATCAAGACCCTTTCCCTCCTTTCTTTTCCCAGCTCTGAGAAACAAAATTTCCACTCCAGACTGGTGAAGCTCAGTGTTCCTGCTTTACCAACCTTCCAAGTCGGAGAGCTCTTTTTCTAGGAGGGGAGGATCTCAACATTTCTCATCTTGACCTTAGCAATCTGTTGCTGAGGCTAAGTTCCAGATGAATAAACTAAATCTCGAGTCGGGGCCGACTCGACGGCAAACAACAACAACAACAACAAAGCAAAAACAATGAAGGTAATATTAACAACTAAAACAGAAAATAATGAATTAGAGCCAAGCAAAAAAAAGGACAAAATCAGTGAACCCAAAAGTTGCTTGATTGAAAAGAGCTACAAAAGTAAGAGGACACCGAACTGTGCAAAATAAGAGATAGATGACAGATGTTAAAACCAACCAATGTGTCCACAATACCACATTGCCATTAACACCAAACACTGGGCTATACAGATAAACACATGAACACCTGAGATGATCAGACAGGGATCAGTGAATAGAGAGGTATACTCTAGACCAAGGATAGATTCAGCCGAGGCTAATCCTGTACCGACACCAGTGATACAAAATACCTGCAATCTTTACAGAAACAATAGAAGACAGACACAGAGTAATCCCTCACAGACATCCCAACACTATGGGAGAGAGATCCAATAGAGCTACTACCTCAGGACCATAGTACTGGGGGACACCAGACTTAATTGGCATAACAAAATACATAAAAGCATTACTCCACATCCTGCATTGGTGAGTAGCGACTGGTGTTTTAAAAGCTTTCAGGC
Organism: Orycteropus afer afer; assembly: GCF_000298275.1. Classification (NCBI taxonomy): domain Eukaryota; kingdom Metazoa; phylum Chordata; class Mammalia; order Tubulidentata; family Orycteropodidae; genus Orycteropus; species Orycteropus afer. The sequence continues at coordinate 9,192,445 of NW_006921591.1, forward strand.
AGCCATCTAAGATGCAGCTAATGATCTCCTCGCATCAGAAATGAAGAATGCACACATACAAAAAAAGGGCATTTAGAAGCAATCAACCCTAGGACATGATGGCCCTTGAGACCAGAAGAACTGGATGGTGCCCTGCTACCAATGCCAACCATTCAGGAAAGGATCAAATCTGGAGATCCTGGAGAGAGTGGGAGGGAAAACGTGGAACAAAATCCAAAAACTCAATAATGACCAGAATTACTGGTCAGATGAAGTCTGGTGAGACTCCCAATACTATGGCCCTGAAATACATTTGGTGCCTGGACTAAAACTTACCCTCAGGGACAGGCTCTCAGCCCAATGGTTAGCGAGATTTGCACTTGCAGACCACTCAACCCAGGAAGCTGCACCCACAGACTCAATGGTAATACATCACCTAAAGCAATAAACAATGGGACACCAAAGGAACAACATTCAAACTGAGGAAATGCAGGACAAACAGGAGTGCAAAATTATGAGGGGCACAGGAGGAGTGCTGCAGGGTAGGGAGAGGTGGAGACTAGGTTAGGGTTGGACATGATGAATGGGGAATGAAACTAAATGTATGCCGGACTTCGAATGTAAAACAAGCTCTTAAAATAAAAATAATTAATTAATTAAACTTCTGAAACAAACAAGCAAAACAAAGGTATAGTGGGGTAAAAGCATAAATAAGTGAAGTTTAAAGACCTGCTGATTCAAATTTTTTGAGCTGCTCTAATAAACTGAGATTAGAAAAATTAAAAAAAAAAAAATGACAGATTGATCTAGGATAAAAGAGAGAATACGCTAATAAAGAGAAGCAGAAATCAAAGAGTGACCATTACTACTGCCACACAAAAACAACCGGGATTATAGAGAATTATATGAACAATTGTATGCCAGTAAATTAGATAAAATGGAAAAATTTCTAGAGAAGCACAAAGTATCAAACCTGAAAATAGGATCTTTATAGATATTAGTAGTTAAATTCACATGAGGTCATATTGTAGTAGTGTGTGTTCAATGTAAGTGATGGTCTTCTGAAAGAGGAGAAAAGTTACAGAAACAGAAATAGAGAGATGAGAGCTGTGTAAAGACAGAAGTAGAGATGCAGTTATTCTGCATCTGAAAACCAAAGAATGTCAGCCTACCAGAAGCTGGGAGAAAAAGGAAAGGATATTTGAAGAGAGGAAAGCATGGTTTAGAGGCTTTGGATAAAGTTTGGCTCTACTGACATCCTGACTTCAGACTTCCAGCCTCCATAAGTGAGAGCCAATACATTTGTATCATTTTAATAGCAACCTCCATTGTGTTTCCAAGGCACTAAATCTTTATGAAAGTAGATTGCCCAGTCTTGCTTCCTCGGAGTGGCTGGTTGGTTTGAACCACCAAACTCCTGGTTAGGAGTCAGATGCCTTAGGCACTGTGCTACCAGAGCTCCTTTTTAATCTGCCCAGCTATGTTATATTTGTTACAGCAGTCTTTGGAAATTAGTATAGCAATGATATGATGCAGGATACAAGAACTCTCTGTCTCTCTGTCTCTCTGTCTCTCTGTCTGTCTCTCTCTCTCTCTCTCTATATATATATATATAGAGAGAGAGAGAGAGAGAGAGAGAGAGTGCCTAAGACATTTGACTGCTAACCAGAAGCCTGGTGGTTCAAATCCATCAGCCACTCCTTGGAAGGAAAGTTGGGCAATCTACTTCCGTAGTGATACCACCTCGGAAACCCAAGGAGGGGTCGCTATCATATATATATATATATATATATATATATACACACATATATATATATATACACATTTAGATAGATATATAGATATTGATATAGATATGTAAATTCTGTTCCTCTAGACTTGTAAAGAACAACCTGAAAATGAAATTAATTAAATTATTCTATTTAGAGTAGCATCAAAAATATCATAATATTTAGAAGTATAGTTAATAAGAAAGTGAAAAACTTATGCTCCGACAGCACAATATATTTTTGAAAGAAATATGAAGACATAAATAAATGAAAAAGCGTCTTATATTCATGGATGAGAAGATAATACTGTTAAGATGGAAATACCCTCAAAATTGATTTGACTATTCAGTCCATTCCCTATCATTATCCCAGTTAGCATCTTTGTTGAAATTGTCAAGCTGATTCTAAAAGTCATATGGAATGGTAAGGGAACCAGCATAGCCAAAGCAATCTTGATAAAGAAGAATAAAGCTGGACCACTCACAATTATTGATTTCAAAAGTTACTACAAAGAAATAGCAATCAGTGCACTGTGGACTAGCATAAGGATAGATATATACATCAATGAAACAGAATTGAGTCAAGAAATAAAATCATGCATCCATGGTCAACTGATATTTTATAGGACTGCCAAGACCATTTGTTAGGGAAAGAGTAGTGTTTTCAGAAAATGATGCTGGGTAATCAGATAGCCAAATGCAAAACAAAAAAAACAAAATCGTATCCTTATATCATATGCAAAACTTAACTCATATTCTATCAAAGATATTAGTATAAGACCTGCATTATAATACTATCAGAAGAAACGTAAAATCAAACCCAAACCAACTTCACTACTATCAACTTGATTCTGACAAAAAGTGACCCCCCACTGTGTTTCCAAGTTAGTAAATCTTTGTGGAAGCAGATGGCCTTATCTTTCTTCTGCAGAACAGCTAGTAGGTTTGAGCCACTGACTGTTTGGTTCATATTGTAGTAGTGTGTGTTCGATATAAGTGATGGCCTTCTGAAAGTTGAGAAAAGATTCAGAAACAGAAATAGAGAGATGAGAGCTGTGTAAAGACAGAAGTAGAGATGGAGTTATTCTGCATCTGAAAACCAAAGAATGTCAGCCTACCGGAAGCTGGGAGAAAAAGGAAAGGATGGCAATCAAATACCTTAGCAATTTGGTTAGCAATCAAATACCTTAACCACTACACCACCAGAGCTCCTTTAGAAGAAACATAAGGGTAAGGATTTATGATTTCATATTTTGCAATGGATTCTTAAATATGACACTAAAAGAACAAAACAAAATAGAGATTAAATAAACTTTACCAAAATTAAATATATATATATATATTTTGGACTTTAAATATACTATAAAAAATTAAAATACAACTCACAGAATGGGATGATGTATTTACAAATCACATATTTAATAAGAAACTTGTATATAAAATATATAAACAACTCATAACTGTATTAAAAAAACTAAAATAATCGACTTAAAAATAGGCAAAGGATCTGAATAGACCTTCCTTTAAACAAAATATGCAAATGGCCAATAAGCACATGAAATGATGTTCAACATCATTGTTGTTGTTGTTGTTGTTATGTGCCATCGAGTCGGCCCTGACTCATAGCGACCCCTCCTTGGGTTTCCGAGGCAGTATCACT
>NW_006921591.1:9195951-9204104 GCF_000298275.1 Orycteropus afer afer
ATAGCGACCCCTCCTTGGGTTTCCGAGGCAGTATCACTACGGAAGTAGGATTGCCCAACCTTCCTTCCGAGGAGTGGCTGGTGGGTTTGAACCACCAGCCATCTGGTTAGCAGGCAAGTGTCTTAGCCACTATGCTACCAGAGCTCCCTCAACATCATTAGTCACTAGAAAAAAATGCAAATCAAAATGACAGGACATACTACTTCACTAAAATAAAAAAATAAAAAAAAAAAACTTTTGTCTGAGTTAACTGAGACTCATGGTAGACCTGAGACACCACGTGTTACAGACGAGAGGTGCTTATAGGATTTTCTTAGATGTGATCTTTATGGAAGCAGATCAGTGCTATTGGGTGAATTTAACTATCAACCATTAGATTAGTTGTTGTTGTTGTTATGTGCCATCGAGTCAGACCCAACTCTTAGCGACCCCTCCTTGGGTTTCTGAGGCAGTATCATTATGGAAGTAGATTGCCCAACCTTCCTTCTGAGGAGCAGCTGGTGGGTTTGAACTGCCAGCCTTCTGTCAAGTGCTTTAGGCACTACACTACCAGAACTCCTATCAGATTAGTAGTTGAGTGCAAACTGTTTGCACCATTCATGGACTAAGAATAGCTATAATCAAAAAGTGAGATAATAACAAATTTTAGATAGGATATGAAGAAATTGGAACACTCAGACACTGCTAGTGGAAATGTAATATAGTGCAGCTACTTTGGAAACCTGTCTGAATGGTACTTAAACAATTCGAAATATAATACCTATATAACCTAGCAACTCTGCTCTTAAATATACATCCAGGAGAGAAAAAAAAAATCTATATGAATATTTATAATAGCATTATTTATTTATAATAGCCAAAAGCTGAAAGCAGTGTATTCACAGGGAACTTCTAGAAATGCAAGCTGGATTCAGAAGGGGACATGGAAAGAGGTACATCATTGGTAATGTCAAATGGATCTTGGCTGGAAGCAAAGAATACCAGAAAGGAGTTTACTTGTGTTTTATTGACTATGGAAAAGCACTCAACTGTGTGGATCATAACAAATTATGGTTAACATTATGAAGAATGGGAATTAATTGTGCTCCTGAGGACCAAGAGGCTATTGTTTGAACAGAACAAGGGGAGGCTACATAATTTAAAATGAGGAAGAACATGCATCAGAGTTGTATCCTTTCAACATAATTATTTAATATGTTTACTGAACAAATAATCTGAGAAGCTGGACTACATGAAGAAGAACACAACATCAGGATTGGAGGAAGACCCATTAGCAACTTAAGAGATACAGATGACACACCCTTGCTTGCTGAAAGTGAAGAGGACTTGAAACACTTACAAATGAAGATTGAAGACTACAGTCTGCACTATGAATTACACCTCAACCTAAAGAAAACAAAAATCCTCATAAATGGACTAACAAGCAACATCATGATAAATGGAGAAAAGATTGAAGTTGTCAAAGATTTCATTTTATTGGCTCCACAATCAACACACATAGAAGCAAGCAGCAATTAAGAAATCAGACATCATATCATACTGGGCAAATCTGCTTCAAAGACCTCTTTAATGTTTTGAAGAGCAAAGATGTCAGAGCAAAGATGTCACTTTGAAGACTAAGGTGCACCTAACCCAAGCCATGGAATTTCAATTTCCTCACTGCCTCGGAAACCCAAGGAGGGGTCGCTATGAGTCAGGGCTGACTTGACGGCACATAACAACAACAACAACATATGAATGTGAAAGCTGGACAATGAATAAGGAAGACTGAAGAAGAGTTGATGCTTTTAAATTATGATGTTTGCAAAAACTACTGAGAATACAATGGACTTCCAGAAGAATGAACAAATCTTTCCTGGAAGAAGTGCAGTCAGAATACTCCTTGGAAGTGAGAATGGCCAGATTTTGTCTCACTTATTTTGGTTATGTTGTCAGAAGGGACCATTCCCTGGAGAAGGATATAATGCTTGATAATGTGAAGGATCAGTGAAAAAGGTAAAGACCCTCAACAAGATGGATTGACAAAATTGCTGCCTTGGTGGGCTCAAGTATAGCAAAGACTGTGAGGATTGCTCACGGCACAGCAGTGTTTTGTTCTGTTGTACATAGAGTTGTTATGAGTCAGAGCCCAATGAAAGGCCCTTAAAAACAACAACAAGAAAAGGTGAAAACAGCAGAAGGAAGAGGACATTGTACTGATAGTCTGCACATTCAGTTCCTCTATCAACTGAGCTTCTGAGTAGCTAGTTAAAAAAAAAAAAACAAACAAACTCACTGTTGTCAAGTTGATTCTGACTTATAGTGACTGCTCCTTGTGTTTCTGAGGTGGTATCTCTATGGAAATAGATTGACCAATCTTCCTTCCAAGGAGTGGCTAGTGAGTTAAACCACCAGCCTTCTAGGTAGCAGTCAAATAGAAACTAAGGAGAAGATAAAGTGTTAGGTGCAGAGAAGGTGCCAAAAGGGAACAGGCTAAGTGATTGGTAAAAATAATCAAAATCACCCAGCTGGAGGAGATGGAGAGGAGTCATTAGAAATACAAAGGAAGTGGAGGAGGAGGGAGGAAGAAGGAAAGAAAACACACACACACACACACACATCACAGAACCCACAGGTATTGGCAACTTAAAAGAGCCACACTGAGAGTTTTTCAAGGTGAACTGGGGCTATGAGTAGGAATGAAGATCTTACTAGGAAACAGATCAAGACCCCCTTGGCTTGGGTGCCAAGGAGTATGGAATGGAGTGGGGGAAAGGTAGGAGAAACTCTTGAATAAGCAGAGCCCCAGAGTGGATACATGGCAGTGGGCTTGGGTCCAACTCTTAGCAATATTTTTAGTAAAGCATATATCTATGAGCTGGGATTTCACAACTTGTCAATCCACATAGAAATGGGTGGCACTTTGTCCTTTGGGTTGACTGCCAGGTTTTCACTGCAGGGCTTTGATTGACAGCTGGTCATCATCAACAACAGACAGCCCCAAAAGGATCCAGGCTACCCTTCTTGTGCCTGCATCACTGACTGAATTATTTTGTGCCAAATGCAGAGAACTCCTTCTCCCTTTCTATCCTGGGGTTGCTTCTGTTACACTTTTTTTCTATTTTCCTTTTCTCCCCTGCCTCATCTAATAGGAGGAACCTATCAAACCATAGCTACTACACCAAATAACTCACCCACTAGAAAGGTAACACCAATAGCTCCTGCACCAAACGATCAAGAACAGATAGTGGACATCACCTGATTTTCCCAATTCCAAATCTTCTTCACGACAAAAAGAGACCTACATCCACATCTCCACCAGTGATTCTACCAACACAGAGAAGGCTGACGAGCCAAGTACAGTCAAGTTAATAAACAAAGAAGTACAGCTTCTCCACACTTCCAGATATAATAAAACATAAAATCAGGGTGAACCAAATCAATACATAACCACTAATTAAAGACAACAACTTAAAATATCTGAGAAACAACAGACAAACTAAAATCAAAAAAAAAAAAAAAAAAAGAGAAAGCAATGAAAAAAGGACATGATAATAGAAATGAAAGCTCAGGCTAAAGAATTATGAACTGAGGAAGAAGAATATGAGAAGGAATTTAGAAGGTGTAACAATAAAACTCTCCAAGAACTCAAGGAAACCATAAACAGAAACAGAAACAATAAGAAGACACCCTGGAAGAATTTTGGAAAATCATTCAAGAACAAAGTAACAAGATAAGTACATAATTAGAACTCATACAAAAACAGCAACTAGAAATCCAGAAGATTAATACTAAATTTACAGAGATAGATAACACAGCAGAAGGATAAAAGAGTAGACTAGAACTGACTGACGAATTTGTTTCCCAGCTAGGAAGGAGACAAATGTCTTGATGCCAGCCTGTATGAAGAAAAATCAGAAAAAAAAAAAAAAAGATTTAAGATAAATGAAAAGAACCTAAGAGTTATATGGGATGCCATGAAAAGAAACAATGTACAAATGATTGGAATACCAGAACAAGAAGATGCATTAAAAAAAAAAAAAAGAAAAGAAAATTGTCAAAGACTTGATAACAGAAAATTTCCCCTGAATCATGAAGGAAGAAAAGAGGCATCCATTCAAGAAGCTCAACAAACCTCATTCAGGATAGATCTAACAGAAAGTAACCAAGAAGTAGTATAACCAAACTTCTTAAAACTAAAGACAAAGAAAAATCTAGGGAGCAGCTCAGGAAAAATGAAATGTCCCTTACATAGGAGAACCAATAAGACTAAGCTCTGATTTTTTAGCAGAAACTATGCAGGCAAGAAGACAAAGAGATGCTATATGCAAAACCTTGAAGAAAAATAATTGCCAAAAAGAATTATATATCCAACCAAACTGTCTCTCCAAATATGTGGATGAAATCAAGACATTCCCAGACAAATAGAAATTAAGGGAATTTGTTAAAACCAAAACAACCATACAAGAAATGCTAAAGGAGTCCTTCCAATAGAGAACCCACAACAGAGAACAACAAATTAAAATTAAGACACTTGACACCACCATCTAGAAAGCAGATCAGAAAAAGATTTTTAAATTAAACTCACAAAAGAGTGTGCATAGAGAAACAGAGGAGTAAATATACTGTCAACACCAGTAACAAAGCAAATACCAAAACCAAAAACCAAACTCACTGCCATCGAGTCAGATCTGACTCATAGAGATCCCTCCATGGGTTTCCAAAGCAGTATCACTAAGGAAGTAGATTGCCCAATCTTCTTTCTGAGGAGTAGCTGGTGGGTTTGAGCCACCAGCCTTCTGGTTAGCAGTCAAGTGCCTTAAGCACTATACCACTCAAGCTTCTAACAAGGCAAAAAGAGGGAATAAAAGTTTTAATTAAAAAACTTCCAAATGGAGAGGAAGATAGGACAATGGCTTATAGAAAAGACTGTTCCAAACATAGGGAAATAAAAATTTACTTCAGGGTAACCACAAAAAAATCCTTCAAAGCAAACACAGAAAAAAGAAAATCGCAAGGGCTTAGTAAGCACAAAACCAACAGTAACAAAGAAAAGTGAAAAAAAAAATTGATAACACAATGAATTCAGCACACACAAAAAAAAATTTGTAACAAGGAAATCATCAAGAACATAGCAAAAAACACAATAGAATGATGGCAATAAATTCATACCTACCAATAATTACATTCAATGGGAATGGACAAAATGTACCAGTCAAGAACAAGAGAGTGGCAGATTGGATAAGAAAAGAAGACCTATCAATGTACTGACTACAAGATACCCACCTTAGACACAAAGATAAAAATAACTTAAAAATTAAGGGGTTGAAAAAAATATGACAAGCTAAAGGTGACCAAAAAAGAAGAGGAGTGGCAATATTAGTTTCTCATGAAATACATTTCAAGGTGAAAACCAGAATAAGAGACAAAGAACACCATATGGTGCTAAAAGGATCAATTGACCAAGAGGGCATTATTATAATAAATATCTGTGTACTCAATGAAAGAGCTCCAAAATACATAAAGCAAATATTATCTGAATTAAAAGGAAAAATAGAAAACTCTACAGTAATAGTAGGAGACTTTAACAGATCACTTTCAAGGAGGGATGGAATAACTAGGGGAAAAAAAAAAAAAAACTCAACAAAGAAACAGAAGACCTCAACAACACAATCAACCAACTTGATCTCATAGACATATACAGAGCATTCCACCAAACAAAAGCACAATACACATTCTTCTCCAGTGCATATGGATCATTCTCTAGAATAGACCATATGTTAGGACACAAAACAAAGTTTCCATACATGCAAAAATTTTGAAGTACTACAAATAATCTTCTCAGATCACAATGCAAATCAATTTGAAATCAATAAGAAGACCTATTGGAAGGAAGGTTGGGCAATCTACTTCTGTAGTGATACTGCCTCAGAAACCCAAGGAAGTTTCTCTACGAGTCAGGTCCAACTTGATGGCACACGATGACAACAAGAAAAAGACCTAGGAAAAAAATAAAATATGTTCAAACTGAATAATACACTGATCAAAAACTACTGGGTAACAGAAGAAATAAAACATGTAAAAAAAAATGATAATTCCTAGAAACAAATAAGAATGAACATACAAATTACCAAAACCTTTGGGAAACAGTGAAAATAGTACTCAGAGATCAATATACAGCAATGAAAGTACACAGCAAAAATGAGGAAAGAATCAAAATAACATTTTAACTCACCAACTCCAACAATTAGAAAAGGAGAAACAAAAGAAACCTACAGTATCCACAAGTAAGTAAATAACAAAGATCAGAGCAGAAACAAATGAAGCAGAAAAAAAAATAGAGAAAATCAACAACACAAGAAGCTGATTCTTTGAAAAGATTAACAAACTTGACAAACCACTGGCAAATTTAACAAAAAGAATGAAAGAGAAGATGCAAACATTCATAATAAATGAAAAGGGTGACATCACAACAGAACCAACTAAAATTAAATAAATAAATAAATAAATAAAGGAATACTATGAAGAACTGTACTCCAACAGATTTGAGACCATAGAAGAGATGGACAGGTTTCTAGTAATAAGGTCTACCTAAACTAACCCAGTCAGAGATAGAATACTTGAACAGACCCATAACACAAGAAGAAATATAGCAGCTCATAAAAAACAAATAAACAAAAAATCTCCCTACCAAAGAAAGTCTTGGACCACATGGCTTCAGTGGAGAATTCTACCAAATGTTCAGGGAAGAACTGACACCTATACTACTCAAACTATTCCAGAACATAGGAAATTATCTAATACAAACTCATCCTATGAAGCAGGCATAACACTGATATCAAAACCAAGTAATTGTTGTTGTTGTCAGATGTCATAGAGTCGTTTCTGACTCATAGCGACCCCATGCACAGCAGAACAAAACACTGCCCGATCCTGCCCCAGCTCCATGATCCCTGCTATACTTGAGCCCATCATTGCAGCCACCATGTCAATCCATCTCTTTGAAGGCCTCCCCCTCTTTTGTCGACACTCCACCCTACCAAGCAGGACATCCTTCTCCATGGAAGGGTCCAATCTGACATGACCAAAATAGGTGAAATGAAGTCTGGCTATTCTCACTCCCAAGGAGCATTTCGGGTGCACTTCCTCCAGTACAGATCTGTTAGTTCTTTTAGCAGTCCATGGTACTTCAACATTCTTCACTAGTATCACAACTCAAAAGCATCAACTCTTCTTCAGTCTTCCTTATTCATTGTTCAGCTCTCACAAGCATACGAGGCGATTGGAAATATCATGGCTTGTGTCAGGTGCACCTTAGTCCTCAAGGAGACATCCTTGCTCCTCACACTTGAAACAGTTCCTTCATGGTTGGCCTTCCCAATGCTACACGTCATCTAATGTCCTGACTGCTGCTTCCATTGGCATTGATTGTAGAAAAAAGCAATGTGAATTCTTTGACAACCTCAATCTTCTCTCCATTTATTGTGATGTTGCTCATTGGTCCAGTTGTGAGGATTTTTTTTTTCTTTATATTGAGCCGTAATCCATACTGCAGACTGTGTTCTTCAAACTTCATCAGTAAGTGCTTCAATTCATCCTCATTTTCAGCAAGCAAAGTTGTATCATCTGTATATCTCAGGTTGTTAATGATTCTTCCTCCAATCCTGATTCCATGTTTATTTCATATAGTCCAGCTTCTCGGATTATTTGCTCAGCATATAGATTGAATAAGTATGGGAAAAGGATACAACGCTGACACACTCCCTTCCTGATTTTAAACCATGTAGTGTCCCTTTGTTCCATTCAAATGACAGCCTCCTGATCAAGGTACAGGTTCCTCATGAGTACAATCAAATGTTCAGGAATTCCCATTCTTCTCAATGTTATCCATAATTTGTCATTATCCGCACAATCAAATGCCTTTGCATAGTCAAGACACAAGTAAACATCTTTCTGGTATTCTTTGCTTTACCCAAGATCCATCTGACAACTGCTATGATATCCCTTGTTCCACGCCCTCTTCTGAATCCAGCTTGCACCTCAGGAAGTTCTATCAATATACTGCTGCAACCATTTTTGAATTATTTTCAGTAAGATCTTACTTGTGTGTGATATAAATGATATTGTTCTATAATTTCCACATTCTGTGGGATCACCTTTCTTTGGAATGGGTA
>NW_006921591.1:9219169-9220349 GCF_000298275.1 Orycteropus afer afer
TGGTGAATTTGCTCTGTAAATCTTCACCCAAATCACAATTAAAAAAAAAAAAAAAACAAGAAGAAGAAGAAAAAAAATAAAAATAAAATAAGGTTCTGTTCCAGACCATGGAACATAGTTTCTTGGGACATCTTTTCTTTTTTTGTTGTTGTTATGTGCCATCGAGTTGGACCTGACTCATAGTGACCTCTCCTTGAGTTTATGAGGCAGTATCACTACGGAAGTAGATTGCCCCATCTTCCTTCTGAGGAGTGGCTGGTGGGTTTGAACCACGAGCCTTATGGTTAGCAGTCAATATATCCATATTAATCTCAGAAACCTTTTTAATTACCATAATAAATACTTTTAAAAGTTTTAACTGGAGAATGATATAACTTATTAAATAGCTTAAAAGTATTAGAATTAACTCTCATTAGGTGAAATCAAGATATGGGCATTAGATAAAGTAATTTATAGACACTCCTTGACTTTCAATGAACAGGGCACATGAATCTACCTCTTCGATATTGACTCCTTGGCTTGACATGTAAAAAGTCAACATTTATTCCTTGGCTTGATACTTGAACCTCTGTTGATCCACTCATTTGAAGAATTCCTTGATTTTCATCAGCCCAGTCCTGCTACTAGAAAAATTACTTATCTGCCTTTGGTCAATCTTTTATGCAGGGGTTTTAGACCACCAAAACACTGAGACCTGTTTTCTCTTATGTTATACAAGGAATGGTAAAACTGATTTTTCTTAGTTAAAAATGTTTGAATAGGTAGTGAAGTTGGGTCTAACACTTGCTTTGATATACTCTATAAGGAGTTTATGGGAAACATGCTAATGCTTACATACTTCCAAATATTAGTTACCATCTTTACCTACTAAAATGTACACAATTATTGTGCATTCCAAATTGGTCTACTTTAGATTATGTGCCAAAGAATATTTAATAAAGCGTTTTGATAAAACTTTGCTTAGGTAGCTTATCTCAAATATCAGATTTTTCTATGAATTTCAAAACTAGGAAAGCTATATCATTTGGCAATATTCCATGATTCTAATTACCTGTAGTAATCTCATTAAACAACATATTTCATACCACTCTGGTAGCATAGTGGCTAAGACACTTGCCTGCTAACCAGATGGCTGGCGGTTCAAACCCACCAGCCACTCCTCGGAAGGAAGGTTGGGCAA
>NW_006921591.1:9220449-9223749 GCF_000298275.1 Orycteropus afer afer
TCTGCATCCTTTCCTTCAAGGCTCAGGGGTCCAAGATTATCTTCTGTGTCTCTGTTAATCGGTTTCCCTTTTCTTTGTTGAAGAGGGTCTGTGCAATCCTTCTGCCTAGTCTGCCATTTTGCCCTGCCTCCTACATTTGATTTCTTGTTTGCTACTTCCATAGACATTTATTGTGGATCCGAGTAAATTGAAATCCTTGATAACTTTAATATTTTCTCTTTTATCATGATGTTGCTTATTGGCCCAGTGGTGAGGATTTTTTTCTTGTTGTTTTTGAGTTGTTTAGAAAGCAAAAATTGCTAATGCAGGTAATATTTTGTTTAATATAAAAGTCACTGGACTTAGAATAGTAGGAAAACTGGCAGAAAGATCATTTTGATGTGATACTATAACATTGGAACAAAAACATTTGCCTGATTAGACTTTCATAGATTGGAATTTGAAGGAAGGTTTAAATTGCACATAGTAATTTGCTTTAGAAAGCTGAAAGGAAACAGTGTCCTCATATTTAAATTCTGTTTTTAAATGAACTAAATATGAAATTAAAGCCATTGCTGAATATCTGCCTGTACTCTTGAAACTCAGACAACATTTCTGCTGTTATTAGATCATATTCTTTTTCTGTTAGTTTGTTGTGTAAAATTTTACCAGGCTTTGTGACTTCTGTTGTAATTATTTAATATTTTTATTATTAGAGGTAAAAATATTAACTAAAGTGTTCTACAGTAAAATGCAACACCCATTACAATGACTCGCTGCCTTACTAGAGGGTATGACTCATGTTACCACCCTTAGTGTCCTTGAGGTTGTGGTCTGCATCCAATATATAAGAATGTTCTGGCAAAGTTATTTCTCTTCCTCTGGATTCTGCATTTGATCTATCATGATCTGACCTCCAGTTCTTGGGGCTTGGGCTTGCAGCCTATCATTTGACCTGATTTACCAGCTTCCTCAGCCTTGTGAGCTAGCAGGATATTGTCTGACTTACTGATTTTTGTTTGTCAGCCCCTGCAACCATGAGTGAAGAGAATCCTCCAGACTGATGCTTGGTCCACATATTGGAAATTTCTTCCACAAATGTGTAAGCCATTTCCTTGGTGGATAATGAGTACTGTGAGATATTAAAGCAAATTTTAGAACCCTAAGATACAAGGGAATGTGCTGTGGGGTGGAGGAGTAGTTGATATTAGGGATGATGAAGTGGTATAATGGTTTGGAAAAGTTGGTCCTTTGTGACATTTCCAACCTCTGCCACATAGACACCAGACTTCTGCTGATTTTTCTTAAAGAAATTAATCATGCAATACCATAGTATCGGAGTTTACAGGTTATGTGTCTGTCTAATGTGAAATTTGGGTCATATGAGGCAAAAACAAAACCAAGCAAACTCACCACCCTCATTCCTTGGATTCCATTATCCCTAGATAGACTCTTTTCTTCTCTGCACCTTTTAGACTTTTCTTATGTTGGTTTTATATATAATGTCTGGGGTTTAAGTGGTAAGTAAATGGAGGTATGGTGAAAAGTATATCATTCCCAACTGTCTGGAAACATAAGTGTATATAATATATTTTTTAACCTTTTAGCATAGCCATTGTAATATTTGTATTTATTAGCTAGTGAAAACCTACCAGAATAATCAGTTTGTCTAATCAGTAACATATACTCCAATGGTAGTACTTTAATTAAAGTACCACATTCTAGGGGCAGCTACTATAAGTGTTTCAGTCATCATAATCTCTACCAAAGATAATTCTCAGATAATTTATTTATGGTCATGCATTAAATTTTTATTATAATATAAACTTGAAAAGGGTAAAGACCTTAAATAGTTTACCTTAAAGATTTATTCTTGTGAGAATACTTTTATATTTGGGGGGAAATTGTATTGTACCAAAGTATAAAGAAAACAAAGGCTGGTTAAAGTCACCAGACTCTTGAATGATAGTCAGATATGTAAGGTATAAAAAGTTTCCTATTATTTTCAGAACAAATCTAAATTTCAGTAAAGTGTTTTTTCAAAAAATTACTTAAGCAATATAACAAAACTGTGTGACTTGCACAATATCACTAAGGAAAAGGAAGACCTGGAGATGTGCACACAAGTTGCAGACAATAAAAGCAAACACTATTGCATGAACAATGCTGCATTATCAGTAACAGCAAGGACTAATTTACAGGTGGATACATAGGTAAACATGCAAGAAGATCAGGTATGGATAGATGAAAGGGAATATACCCATGACCATACATAGACTTGACAGATGTTATCCCTACATATATATTTGTATGTGCTATAAAAATGTCCATATGCAGTTAAAAAAAAAAAAAAAAAAAAATTAAATACTTTTTCAGGATGCTAATTTCACCAGCCACTCCTCAGAAGGAAGGTTGGGCAATCTACTTCCATAGTGACACCGCCTCGGCAACCCAAGGAGGGGTCGATATGAATCTGGTCTGACTCAATGGCACATAACAAGAACAATTTATTTTCAGAAGAAAGTTGTAAATCACAACTCCAAGAAGGTGTTGTTCCAGATCTGGCAAGATGGTGGACTAGGCAGAAAGATTGCACAGACCCTCTTTGACAAAGAAAAGGGAAACCAATTAACACAGAAACAGAAGATAATCCTGGACCCCTGAGCCTTGAAGGGAATGATATAGAAGTGGACTAAACCCCAACTAGCAGAAGAATTTGCATGAAAATAACAAAAAATGAGACATACAGAACCGCGGCCTGGCAGCGATCCTGAGCGATCCTGATGGCACAGACAGCTTGGAGATTCCCGAGTCGTGGTAGGACTTAAGTATTAACCTAAAAATCACTCTGCTAGCCAGGGACTGCACAGCGGACTGTGCACAGTGGCTGGGGAACAAACAGAGAAAGTGAAGAAAAAGGTGGGCTGAGCTGTGGACTTTTGCCACTCCGGAGGGTGTCCCCATTTTGTAGGTTTAAAAAGTGGCTTGACTATTTTGGATATTTAAAGAGACAGCACTGTCATAGATTCCTGGGGCTTAAGAACACGTTCTGGTTTCCAGCAACCCCAAGGACACACGGGACCTCCAAGACTGACAAGTTTTTGAAGGTTATTCAATTGTAATTTGTGTCTAATTGAGTGGCAGACAACAACAGTCCCCATAAGACACAACTACACCCACACCTCCTGCAACTTCACTTACTGAGTGACAGTCATTACCTAGTTCTCCACCAAGGGGCCAACGATAAAAAAACACCAAGAAGAGCTGGAATTACCCTTGATTGCTCTTCACAAACAGTTAACAGAGATCTAAATACAACAA